>NC_056748.1:377592451-377892451 GCF_019279795.1 Protopterus annectens
CCCACACAGCTGAGTGGACAGCAAGAGCGGTGTATTTGGGCATAGCCTTAAAAAGGCACTCCTGGGTGCACTTGTGTGATTTTGCAGAGCCATTTATAGCATCATTCGTCAATGCTCTAACGGATTGTCCGTTTTTGGTCCCAAGGTTAAAGACATTCTGACCAGATGTGAAAAAAATGGGAAGACTGTCTCTGCTGCAGGTGTACATTTCTCCATTCCTCAGTGGCCTTACTCTAGGAACTAGAGAAGTGGGAGTCTATGGTTTAAAAAATGCCAAGGGCCTTTCCAAGATATACGTGGCAAAGACTTTCCCCGGGACAGAAGGTGAAGTAATGGAAGATGCCGCCCTAGGGGCAGAAGTGGCCCACAGAACTAGGGGTCCAGAGATTCTTTCTGTAGCATTTCCTACCAGCACCCTGAAGGGAGTTCGATTGCCCTCCTCTGGAGGCAGCCGGGGGATGGCTATCCCTGCAGAAACCCACCTGGCAACTAATGGAATCATATCCAAAGGTTACAAAAGTCCACTTTCTGTAAGTCCAAAACTCGAAAAAAGACTCCTGGATGTTCCACCCAATCACAGGGAAGCAGGAGTCATGGAAATTCAAAAACTGCTCGACAAGAGAGTCTTCCAGAAAGTCCCACAAGACCAAATAGGATCCGGGTTTTACTCAAGGTTCTTTTTCGTGCCCAAAAAACAGGGGACTGGAGACCCATTTTGGATTTCAGCCAGTTCAGCAAACCAAATTGCGGTTGGTCTCAGTACAGTTTATACTTCCATTCATGGAAAAGGATGATTGGATGTAGACCTCCAGATCGCGTATTACCATATAAAAATGGACAAACACACCTGAGGTTTCCTGCGCTTCCGGCTGGGAGATAGTCGTTTCCAGTTCAGAGCACTGCCCTTTGGACTCACCTCAACCCCTAGGGCGTTCACCAAATGCATGGCAGTGGTAGCAGCTCATCTCAGACTGCAAGGATTTTGAGTCTTTCCATACCTTGACGACTGGCTCCTCACTGCTACCATCAGACGTCAAATAGAATGGGCAAGAGATTACACTTTGCATCTCTGGGCATCACAATAAATTGCAAAAAGTCAAATTTCCAGCCCTCACAGCAACTAGAATTCATCGGATCTCTGTCAGAGACACTTAAGGAATTATTTCTCTCCCACTGGAAAGACTACAAATGATCAGATCTTAGGTCAGCCAAATTATCCAGAGCACAAGTGTTTCATTCTGATTAGTCCTCCAAGCATTAAGCTTGAAGACAGCCTCAATCACTCTGGTTCCCTTAGCAAGATATCACATGCGAATCGTACAATGTTTGTTAACCTCCCAGTGGTCTCTGATAGATCAGCCAATGTCTCAACACATCCTGATTACCACTCACTGCAAACAGGATCTTTCTTGGTTGCTCCAGTCCAGTGAGATTCTTTCGGGCCGACCTTTCATCCTTCCACAACCCCTAGCCATAGTGACCATGGATGCTTCCCAGATAGGGTAGGGGGGGGGCATTATCTGGGAAAGACAGTCCAAGGCACATGGTCGTAACTAGAGACCAACTTGCGCATTTCAAGATGCCCTTCCTCTAGGAACAGTAGCAAGTCAGGCGGGCGACATGTCAGTAGTCTGGTTTATCAAGAAGCAAGAAGGAACCAAATCTTATCCATTGTGTCGAGAAGTCCTCAGAATTTGGCAATGGGCGATTTCTTCCAACCCCTTTCTCACAGCAGCACACATTCCGGGAAGCTCCAGTGTGATAGCGGACAAACTGAGCAGGACTATTCTCATGCCTCACGAGTGGTCTCTTAATCCTGTGGTGGCAAAAGAAATTTTTTGTCACTGGGGCCAACCGCTGTGATCTTTTTGCATCCCCTCTGAACAAGTGCAGCAGTTACAGTTACTTTGCCCTAAGCCCCTCCTACAGGAGAGTCACCTAGAGACACTCTTCTCCACGATTGACCCCTGGTCTTCTCTATGCCTTTTTCCCAACTCTTCTGATATCTCAATTCGGAGAATTCAATAATCCTCATTGCTCTCTTTTGGCCTTTACAAGTTTGGTTTTCCTTTTTTTGGCCTCATCTTCTTCAGAAACCATGGATTCTGGACCCATCTCCAGATCTGGTGTCTCATTCGGAGGGCATGGTTCATCCAAACAACATCTCAAGCTCACTGTGTGGCTTCTCCAATTCTCATGATTGCCAGGGATCTTTCCCCTTCCTCTCCTGTCCAACAAATCATTGTGGCCCATCACAAACCTTCTACTAACTGTATCAAAGTAAACAGGAACAATTTGTAAGTTGGGGTCTTATGAATGAACTTGATCCTTATATGACCCCTGTTCATAAAGTTTGGGATTTTTTGGCTAACCTTTGTCAGTCTGGTTCCGCTACCTCAACAATTAAAGTCCATCTTGCTACAATCTCTAATTTTCATATGGAGTTTGATGGGTCATCCCTTAAGTCACACAAACTTTGTAAATCCTTTTTAAAGGGAGTCTTAATATTAAGAGCTCCAATTAAAGAACCCATTACTCCCTGGGATCTATTTCTTCAGACCTTTACTTTGCTTCCTTTTGAATCATCATCTACATGTGACCTAAAGTTTCTGACATGGAAAACTTTATTTTTAGTGTCTACTACATCTGCCAGAAGAGTATCTGAACTTCAGGCCTCGTCTTCCAAACCTCCCTACATAATATTTCACAAAGGCGGCTCTCCCTTAGGACTAATCCATCCTTTTTACCGAAGGTAGTCTCGGAAACTAATGTCAATCAGACTCTTCAACTATCAATCTGTTTCCCTAACTTTTGCAATAAAGGGGAGTATTCTCTTCATTTATTAGATGTCCAGAAACAATTACGATTTTATCTTCACAGAACAAAGGATTTCAGAAAATCTGACCAACTGTTTATTGCCTTTTCTTTGCTTTCAAAAAAAGCCCACAAGCAGCAGGATAAATCCAACGAAATACCAGGTTTTATTCCAAGACAAAAGACAATGTAAGTTAGTGCTTTTGTCTTGTTTCAATAAGCAGGACGTCTTCAGCCTAATAAAACAAATGAAACTTGCCATGTTTAAATGAATAAAATAATCACATGGCTATTTTAATTAAATTAATTAAAAACTTAAAGTTGCACTTCATCCTAAAAGAAGTTACATACTCATTTAAATAAAGTTCAATGCTCTAATAAAATACAATTCATTACAAAGATCCAGTTCATTACAAAGATACAAAGTTCATCAAAAACAGTAAAAAATGTGCAAAATTAGCAAATAGACATTAATGTAATACCATGAAATAGTATAGTACAATCCAATATGATGAATTATTTTAATATTCTTGTAAACACTGTTTCTTAAGTTTTTAACAAGTTTATAAATATTTTTAACACATCTTTCAGGTTATTCACTATTTTTTACTATTTTGTGATATTACATTAATGTCTGTTTGCTAATTTTGCACACTTTTTACTGATTTTGATTAACTTTGTATCTTTGTAATGAATTGTATTTTATTAGAGCATTGAACTTTATTTAAGAGTATGTAACTTCTTTTAGGATGAACTGCATCTTTAAGTTTTTAATTAAGGTAGCCATGTGATTATTTTATTCATTTAAACATGGCAAGTTTCATTTGTTTTATTAGTCTGAAGAAGTCTTGCTAATTGAAGCAAGACGAAAGCACTAACTTACATTGTCTTTTGTCTTGGATTAAAACCTGGTATTTCGTTGGATTTATCCTGCTGCTTGTGGACGTTGTTCGTTTTTTTGACAGTTTATCTTCTTCGCTAGTTTTTCCTTGCTTTCTTAGGTAATCCAGTTTCAAAGGTTACCTTGGCGAAATGGCTGAAAGATTGTAAGAACGAGTTCAACCCAGGACTTATTTTCACAGGATGACTTGAACATGAATACGGTCAATTCTAATACTTCTAGTGTGCTGCAATTACTTAGCATTGTTTCTACCTTGACCAAGAAGGTAGATCAACTTACTTTTATAGTGAATAACCTGCCTAACCCCTCCCAAGGACCATTTTCTAATGGACTACAATGTCAACAGAATGTTTCCCGAGGACAGTTTTCTAACGGATTACAATGTCAACAGAACGTTGTACATAGCAACGCCAGCAGAACCAGACCCGAAGGGAAACTCTGCACTTTTAACCGATAACAGTGAGAAAGCATTATGTAGTTCTATTGAACTGATTAGTCCACAGAATGCTGTTCGTTTTGGTGGAAATGGCATGAATTTGGTTGAGGAGCCTGACCCGAAGGGGAATCCTATTTCTACACAGAATGCTGTTCTTTAAGGCGGAAATGCCACGAATACACGAGAGGAGCCTGTCCTGAAGGGAAATCCTAATACTACATTCAATACTGGTAAGGAAAATCATTTTGGTACATGTGGAACTGTGATAACACGAGCCCCGAATGAAACAAGAGCAGTACAACTGAGTATTGAGAATGGTGCTCTGTTTAATGTTGCATCCAATGTTGCTTTTAACGGTTCAGTCAATTTAGCATCCGTGACAAACTTTGACACCAGCTTAAAACTATGGCTAGACCAACCTGTATTTTTAAGTGAACAAACCGGGGAAATACAAAATTCTCATCTAAGTGCAAGTAATCCCAATACTGTGGACAATTTAAAGATGTTAGATGCAAAATCTTTTAAAGTTAAAAAGTTACAGCTTGAAATAGATTATTTTAGGGAATGCTTATGGTGATGTCAGGTGCCCAAAGGCCTAAGATCCTGGCACTTCCCAACTGGACTGGTCTGTAACTCTGCTTTCCATCATGAGCTGATTTCCCTGTTCGAAAAACAAGGGTTAGAGCTCATTGAAATGTTTATAAAACACTACACTTCCATCATTGAAACATTAAATGGTCAAATCAGCATCTTGGACACTAATATTAAAAGGGATGCTGATTTTTTAAGATACAAATATGAATATGAGCGGATTTTTACCAGCATTACAGGGCAGATAAAGTTTAAATCAACCAAAAATAAAAACTCAAAAGAGACAGTAATGAATATGAGAAAGGTATTGCCTACCTGAAGCCCCCACCCACCCAAGAGCGACTAAATCCTTCCAGTCGCAATATCAATATTGACAATAACCAAATTGCTGACAGACATAACATGCATTCTCCAAGATGCAGCTATGCAGAAGCAGCAGGAAATGGGAGTCAGCAACAAGTAGAAGGAACTGGTTGGAATGACCGTTTACGTAATAAAAATAAATATGCTGTCAGGAACACCAATTCGAATGTGGGTAATGGGAACTTTAATCAAAACAATAGTGCTTCCAACCGCAACTATAATCCCAACAACAATAACCAAAATTTTCACAGGAGAGGGCGGTCCCAGAGCAACTCGACGAACAACTCGAGAGCATGGAAAGCCAACAATCAGAGAAGCAACACAACTCAAAGGTAACTGTTGGTCCAGATAGCCACAACCTAGCTGGTCCCCCTAGTCCTGTTTTTAGTATAATTTTTAACACCGATCAGGATTTTAAAATTTGTAATTATTCTGATATGGTTATTGATACATACTTAGTGGATCTACTAGCAAGTGGTTTAACCTTTGTCCCTGATCACAGGGCAGTTTTGTCCAGCTCTATTATAGATTTGAAACTTTTCACACGAAGGCTAAACTTGGAAAGCATGTTTCATAATCAACCAATGGTCCACAGGGAATGTAGGGTTTTGAGATCATTGAACGAAGTCAATAGGGCCCAGCAAAAAGTGAAAGTGTTTTTGAACGACTTGTTTATTGAATCCAGAATCAGTATTGATTTATTTAATTACTTAACTTGTTGCCCCCCCACACACCAATCATTTTTGGGATCCCGAAGGTTCCTAAGAACTTAAAAGACCCCCCTTTATGACCAATTGTTAACGGGAGGGATTCAATCACATATCCACTAGCCAAATATGTTGAACTATTTTAAAAAAACTTGTTGAGCAAGTAGAACACATATGCAAGGATTCTTAGTCCTCCTTAAAAAATATCAGTGGTCTTGAGTACAAAGATGATGTAGTATTTCTGACCATAGATGTCAAGGACCTATACATGGTCATCCTCGCTGACATAGGCATTGACTGGGTGGTCAGTTTTATACTTGAGAAGGAATGTGCTGCAAAGGAAATCGAGTTGGCTCAAGAATTCTTAGACTTGATCTTCTCTAATAACTACTCTATATTTGATGAGAGAGATTTTTTTACAAAAATCAGGTGTCGCGATGGGCTCCCCATGTGGGGCAGGTTTCACTAATATAGTGATGGCCCACTGGGAGCAGCAATATATTTTTAATAATAATACATTTAGTAAAAATATAGCTTACTACACCAAATTTTTAGATGATGTGTTTATTATTTTTGAAGGAAACCCTGAGACCATTCTGACTTTCATGGAATATTTAAATAGTACAATACAATTTTTGTCCTTCACGTATAGTTTAGGAACTGATAATATAGTGTATCTAGATGTTGATCTTTACAAGGACAGGAGGAGTAAGGCTTTTAAAGCCAGAATTCATAAAAAAACATTCTTATTCAAATTCCTCCCTCCATTTCACCAGCTCTTACCCTTATCAGCAAAAGAGATCCGTCGTCAAAGGCCAACTGGTCAGAGCGGCCCGTATGGTCTCTGACGACTATTTCAAGACAGAATGCCAAACACTATGCAACATGTTTTTGAAACGAGGGTATCCTCTACCATTATTAGAAAAACTGATACAGGAGGTACAATACTAGAGGAATAGTGATATTTTTAATCCCATTCTTTCAATAGATTCTGACACCAGTACTAACAACTGGCCTAATAGGGAACAAAATCAACCAGACATGCTGAACACATTCAAAATAACTCTTATCACTACTTTTAGCATAGATCTGCGGTGGTGGTGCTGCGGTAGCGTTGTCGCCTCACAGTAAGACGCTGTCCGGTTCGACTCTCAGCTAGAGCGTCTTCTGCATGGAGACATGCTTGAATGGGCGTTCCTTCAATGAATGTTGTGCGTCAGGGCTGGCAACTCGGTACATAAAAATCAACTGCCAATCATTAGCGGACCGGAGTTCCACTGTGGCAACCCCTAACTGGGAAAAGCCGAAAGACACAACTACTACTACTTTTAGCATAGATGCCAATGGGATGCGCAAAATTTTATACAAAAATTGGAGTTTAACCTCAGATGAACATCTGGGTGGTACGGTTGGAATTAAACCCACTATTGTTTTTAGAAAAGGACTGACTTTTAAGAATTTATTGGAAAGAAATAGAACCCCACAGGTGAGGGCACTGGGCATGTACAAATGCAAAAACTGCAATTATTGCAGGCATATGGAGGTAGGGAATTCCTATACCATTAGGAACAAAAAATATAAAATCCATAAAAGATTCAATTGTGTTTCTAAAGGTAGTGTTTATCTGGCAAGCTGTAAATTATGTTCATATTTTTACATCGGCAAGACAGAGCATTTCTTCAGGGACAGAGTCTATGAGCATTTATATAGTATCAGGAAATCCAAACTAGAAAATGCACTGGCCAAACACATTTATGAAAACCCCCCAAGACGGTTTTATCTTTACCGTTATTTATCAAGTGGAATGTGACCTTGGGAGTGCCCACTCTTTGAAACTAGAATTGCGTGAGTTACTATGGCAGATAAAAGTGAATGCCTACAACCCTCCAGGTTTAAATGACTTTTGCTCATTAGCCTGTGTCGTAAATTAAGGAGCTTGCAAAGATAAAACAAGTAGGGGTGTGATTCAGCACTTCTGCCTGCTGTATTAATTTATTTATTCATTTATTTAATATAAACAATTAAGTGGTGCCAAAATCATGGGCTGAAACTAAATGCAAAAATGGATTATCATGTCCTTTAAATAGTCTGTCTCAGGGAACTGCCCCATTCACGCTACTCCACTAAGAGTTGACCTAGTTATTCTGAATTTGGGCCCTTCTGTGGACAGTGACCTAACTTTCAAACAACATTTGTCCACTGTCATAAGAAAGCTCCACAGAATTTTGCAACCAGCTACTGCTCTGCTGTATTTATCTGCTCAATCCAAGACATCTACTGATCTCTGCAAAACTTAAGTAGAATTTTTCATTCTATATTTCACTTTTGAACTGCATTTTTACCATATCACTACTTAATTGAACTGTTTTATGTGAAATTGTTGCACTTTGCTGTAGCGTAGACTAGATTCAGACCTGCTAAATCTTAAATTTATTTGTATAACTAAACTAGGCCATCTTTTGTTGTAGAGGGTTCCCCTACACCCTAGTTGGCAGGAGTGTGTGGTTAGAACTCATCTGATTGAAGGTTGCTGGAACAGGGCTCCATTCTGAGATTGAAGGTTGCAGGAACAGGGCTCAGTTTTGAGCTTTTTTATTGGTTAATTTGTTTAAATCAGTTTACTCTCACTTGCTACATAAGCAACGTGTTTCCTTGGGTTTACGCTTGTTTGCTCATAGCACACTGCTGAGCCAGCAGTGGGCACCACTGGAAGTTGTATACACAAACACTTCTGACGGCAAATTTTCCCCTTAGTACTCTGCTGGTGCTCTGTCTGTGAGTTCTCACGATTGTCCCTCACTGCATTCAGCAAAGCTCCTGAGATACCAACACTGCTTCTACCCACTAGCCCTTCTTGTTTTCTGTCCACTTCTCCTGTCCTCTACTTTACCTGGTCCTTCCTGTCCTCTCCCTGTTTTCTGACCATATCAGGTTTCCTAGTATTATGGACAGACAATTTCCCACAGTTTCTGCAGTCAGCCTGGTCGAAATGGGCATTCTGAGGCAATGTAGCAATTGCCTTATGTACACCAACAACGCACTTCTTATAGTCCACACAAATTCATTATTGCCAAAAATGCATCTATGTCAAGAACCTAAAATTCAGGCTCTCTCATGCACCAGTCAGTTCACCTAATGCTAAGCAAGTTGCCAGCATGTACACCTCACCTCCTGCATTTAACAAACCAACAACACATAAATCTATATATGTGGAGATCCTTACCAGAAGTTTACTTAAACATCAGAGACTTCCCAAACACAAGCACGATTCACAGAATACATCCTCTGCAGAACATAGTACACATAATGTATCACACACCAGTGTTTCACCAGTCAGTCCCCTAAGGCATAACACAAAAATAAACATCTTAGCCATAGACTCAGTTGTGAGACACACAGATGTCCCTCTCACTAGGATGGATAAGGAAAAAGTCAAGGACAGCTGTCAGGTGCCAGGATCCGACACATTATTCACTCACTCAAGTCTCTCAACAACAGGCACTGTTATGACTCCATCATTGTCCATGTTGGTGTGAATGACTTGAGACATAGCTCACTGGAATAGATTGAGGCACATGACTGAGCTCTGTGTGTCTCAGGCAGGTATGTGCCTAGCCTTAAGCAGCATTTTACCTTTGTGTAGGATGCTACCTCAATACAAAGAAAAAATGATTCACTTCAACAATTGGGTTAGTTTCTGGTGTCATTCAAAGGGGATCCAGTATCTGTCAACCTGGAATGGCATTGTCAACAGACCTTGATGCTTTGCCAGACATGGTCATCTTCTGAAACCTCTGGGATTTTGGTTACTGGCTAAGGCTCTTGCCACCCCCCCGTAGTACCTTTTTTAGGCAATATCACAAGAACAAAATTCCTGACACAAAAAGATCCTCTAAAAACAGCCTCAAGGTTATGCTGCTAAACGCTAGGAGTCTAAACCATAAACTGCACTCTCTGGAAGCAGTCGTCACCTTGGAAAATGCTGACATCTGTGCAGTCACTGAGACCTGGTTTAAGTCTGTGGAGAGCACCCTGGCTATACCAGGTTAATTTTCCTTCCACAGGTTCAGACCACAAACTAAAGGTGTGAGAACTAAAAGAGGTGGTGTATCAATAATCATTAAAGAAAAATGTACCTCTAGATTGGTTAAACAGCACGATTCCCTTGAATTACTTCAGGTGCAGTTGACTGTAGGTACTACTCTTCAGGTCATTTGCAGCTATAGGACCCCTGTCATGAATCAGGACATCCACTCAGCCTACCTGGATCTACTTGAGTCAGTCAGGATACAACCAAACACCCTTGTTTCGGGTGACTTAATTTCCCATCCATTGACTTGGTGAATTATGTGTGTTCTAACTCACTTGCCCAAAGGTTCCTGGACTTTAACTCCAATGCCCTAGACCAGCTGATTGACATACCCACAAGGAGCTCAAACATCCTGGATCTGGTGCTCACCAACCTGGGGGACCAGTGTCCCACCCCCAGTGTGTGGTCATCCCTTGTGAGATCTGACCATAAATCAGTCTCGCTAGAAATAACTGTAACACAGGACCCCTTTCCTTAGCAAAAACTAGACTAAAAAAAATTTTCCAAGACCAATTACAAGCTCTTATATGACAGCATAAATAGCTTCATAACCCCTCCCTCCACCGATAGAACAGACACCTATGCTGAGTTATACATCAATGCTTTATAGGAGCACATGTACAATTGTATTAACTCTGCTGTACCTGATAGAACCAAAGCAAGCCCATCCAGGAAAAACAAACCTGATTGGTGAACTGCTATTAATAGTCTATACAATAGGGGAAAGAAACTGCTGTCTAAGAGTAGAAAGGAACAGTCTCAAAACTAGAAACACTCCTCAACTTAAACAAGCAAATAAGACTCCTCGTGAAGTCCTCCAAAGCTAACTATGAATCTGAATTAGCTTCCCCTAAATAAGGAAAACCACGAGGTGTTCTTTAGTTACATCTGTAACCTCAAACGTAAGGCCCAATTTGCACTGAACTCATTGTTAATTGTACTGCATATACAGTACCTGTGGATATAGCAAATCTGCTGGTTGATAGGTTCATTGAAAACTTCACTCCCCTGTCCCCGCCACTTATACCCCAAAGCATCCCTAACATCTGTCATCCACCTAGTATCTCCGAGGAGAAGATTTTAAACGGCCTTTCCAAGACCAAAAATGCAGCCTCTGTGGGACCAGACAACATATTGGGCTGTGTTCTACATGGGTTAAAACAAGAATTAGCATCACCATTGGACACATTTTTCAATCATGCCAGTGGAATGGAAAACAGCTACAGTAATCCCTTTGCACAAATTGGGTACATCCACGCACCCCAGGAACTAAAGATCCATTAGCCTGACAAGTCTTGTATGCAAGACCATGGAACGAATCATCATGGACCTTATTAATAAAGATATAGGAAATCTTCAAACGCTCGATGTAACCCAGTTCAGTTTTGTAAAGGGGAGACCTTGCCTGTTAGACTTGGTGGACTTCTTTGAGACGGTAACTGAAGGCCTAGACAAGGGTAGATCTCTGCATATGTCCTACCTAGACTTAGCCAGATCCTTTGACACAATCCTCCACTCAGGCATTAATAAACTCAGCCAGCTGGGTATCAACCTATATAATGTCAGGTGGTTTGCAAACTGGTTCACTGATAGATCTTATGTGGTCAAAATAGGGGACTCCACCTCTTCCAGCAGACCTGTAACCAGTGGTGTTCCACAGGAATTGGTTCTAGGACCCTTACTGTTTGGAATCTGTTTCTCTGAAGTACAGGCTAAAACTAAAGAAGTATGGCTAACCAAGTTTGCTGATTACTGCAAACTGGGAGCAATCATTGAAACTCCTAACTATGTCAATATCTTTCAAGAAGGTCTTATGCAGACTGATGTCTGGTGCCAAAGTCATGGTCTTAAACTTAATGCAAAAAAAATGCATTATCATACCCTTTGGCAAGGGTGATGTTCCAGCAAACTTCCACATCGATAAAAATACCCTAAGCACACAGTCAGTGGTGAGAGATCTGGGCACGCAGGTAGACAGGAACCTTAACTTCAATTACCATGTCTCCACAGTGGTAAGAAGGGCATTTTATATTGCTCATCGCATAAGTAACGGCATTGATTCCCGAAAAAGAGGTTATAACCCCCTGTATTCTTGCCTTATCAGGCCAGTAATAGAGTACAATGCTGCCTTTGGTATGTTCCTTTCCAAACACCTGCAGCAACTGGAGAGACCACAAAGGTTCCTTGCAAAGAAGATCCAGGGTCTTCAAGATCTATCTTATGTGGACAGATTGACATCATTGTGACTTTACTGTGTCATACAGACTGCTCAGAAGTGACCTGTGCCTTGCATATAGAGCAATCTCTGATCCAGCTTTAATGGAAATGCTGCACTTTCGCAAGACAAGTGGCGCACTGGTCACTTGCTCAAAAGACCTTAACCTGTGACATAGCAGAACTTGCTGGAGAGACAGATTTGTCTCACAGAGATTGACCCACCTTTGGAACATGCTTCCTATTCATGTTAAACAAAGCCCCCCTTGTTGGCCCTATTTAAGTGTAATTAATTTGGATGATTGGATGGGTAACTGGAAATTTACCCCGAGGGTTCCACCCATGTCCCACTTGGACAGGGGCAGTAAGTGCTGATTTTTGTGTCTGCTTGAACCAGCCACCCTTGAACATAGGTTGAAGTTGACTAGGCTTGTAAGGGCCCTGGGGCCATTAGCCTAGTAACCCTCTATGATCCTGTGAAAGTCCTTCTATATTGCACAGCTTATAAACAATGGCATTGTTTCTAGATGTAAAGCTGTTATTGTCCATCTTTATTCGAACATCATCAGGCCAATCATTGAGTAAAATACCCTTTTTGGCATGTATCTTTCCAGACGCATGCAATAACTGGAACTCTCCCAGAAATATCTTACTAATAGGATATAAGGCCAAAACAATACGTCCTGCATGGACATCGTCAAAGACCTTTCACTGTACTCTGTATCCCACAGACTCATAGGAAATGAGCTGTGTTTGGCATATAAGGAATCCTTCAACCAAGTACACATGGTAGAGTCGGGTCTTTCCTCCGGTCTGACTGCAGGGAGATCATCAGCTGACCATATTGGAGACCAGGCCTTGCTGGAACCTGTGATGAAACGCCTGTAACAGAAACCATTACTGATGCTTTTGTGATTAACATCCTTCAGTATAAGAGTAGTACTTTCTTAAAAGGCAGTATTAGTGCAAGCACAGTTGTGGCTAAGGACCTTGCAGAGTTATAGACAGGGTGCAGTAATCCGGTTTTGGAAAAATGTGATGGGAATGATGAGTATCAAAAAATGATGAATTAAGAATACATCTGGGTCAGGAATGCCTGTGTGAACTTGAATTGCATACTGTAAATATAGGCTTCTAATCTGGACACTATATATTTTCTCATTTTTTTAATGCATGATGAATTTTACCACAATGTGTACAGCTGTTCCAATGACCAAAACATTTTGTGCATTACATGCACAAGGCATTGCACAGGAGAGATAAGGTGGGCCCAAGTAGTGGAGGATTCATTAAATCAAGGGTATGTGCAACTAGTGCCTACTCTCCATTCCTAGGGGAGGAAGGCAACTTGACCCACTGCACGAACAACTGGTAGTGGAAGCAGAAGACTCAGCATGAAGCAGTTGGTTTCAGATATCTTTGTTCATCAAACTGTGCCTTGCATAACAATTATGTTAGGATAGGTGCATGGGAACATGCACCACAGGGGCAGTGTAGTGGAAGCTTGCCGATATCAAAGCTGCCATAGAGTCATGCTTGTAGAATAGAAGGAAAAGTCAGCCATCCATGGCTGTGTGGATTATGCCAACTCCTCTGGATGACTCTGCCCTAGACCCACAGATGCATGAATGTGATGCCAGCTAGACAATTCTCCAGTAGATATTTCTGATCTTCAACCATGGAATAATGTGGAGTGCAGCTAGGGTTTGTGGGGGAATGAGTAGGCAATAGTCCAAGAAGGAGAGAACTTGATATAAAGAAAAACTGGAATAACTTGTAATAGTAATGGCGCTAGTACGATCTAATTGGTAGCTATTTTTCTTTTGTGCTAGGTAAAGTTCTGTTCCGAAGGAGCCATGTTCGAGATGTTGCAGTCAGAAGATTGAAGCCCATCGATGACTACTGCAGGGTAAGGATATGCCGTTGATATTTTTGTTGAACCCTGAAGTAAGGCTAAAGACTTCTGCTGTCTGATTTGTTTTGACCTGGCCCTGTGATATAGAGGGATACTGTGACCCAGACACCCAAGGTTAATTGGTGGCATAGGCAATAGAGGGACAGGATGAGGGGAGAAAGGATGGGAGTGAGTGGCTGGAACTGGTGTTCCCATCTTGCGGGGGGGGTGGGCAGCTGCCTAGGCTCCCTTCAGTAATTTCATTAAGAGCCAGGCAACGTCTGCACAACAAGTGATATATGCCTCTTGATCAGGAGATTGTGCATGTGTGGATGCATGCATTCACCACCTGTAGGAAGCAACTGTGGAGTTTGCAAAGCTGCTGCAGGATGGGAAATGGGTTGCATTCCCTACAGTAGCATGATTCCGCACCAGTGACCTTAATTTTCTTACCATTCCCAAACGTAGGTCAGAATGAGCCTGGTGTGCAGACTAAGGTGGATCTGCTTGACCTGGGAAATGAGGAGAGGAGCTGGTTGCAGCTGATGGTCAGCTGCAAGGAGAGGGATCCTTTTCATGGGGATCACATGTGGAAGTGGATTTCCAGAACTTTATTTGATCTGATTGCTGAGATGTTTTGAGTAACAGTTTAAACTGCTTCATTACTTTACATCAGTTTTGAGCTTCACTTGCTAATCTTGGTATACTGCAAAACAGGGAACATCAAAACTATAGATGTGGTGCATCCACATTTTCCATGAAGACGAGTCACATGCTGATCCATTCCTGTGGCATTACTGTTTGAGGAAGGTCTCTAGTTTTGCCTCTTGGGTCCTGTGTCTGTCAGTTTTACGAAACTAAAGGCTGAATATTAGCAGTTCTGAGCTATATTACTATGAATGAAACTTGTATCTGCTTTTTGGTGATGGAGTGCCATGGCTTATTTAAGTAATAATTCACAATTGTGCGTGGGTGTATCTGGATTTAATGGTTCGTGTGGTTTGATCACAAGGGCAAAACCCAAGTGATTAAACAAAAGCAACGTGGGTAAGTACTGATATGCCCTTAAACATGAGTGGATTATTGCTAGTCTGCAGTTGCATTATTTAAAAAAGAAATTGCTTACTTTTCTTAAATGTATTTGTATAAGAGTATGTCTTCCTTATACTGCTGTACTGTGCATGCATATGGGACTTGCCTTCCTACATTAGAGTAGTTCATTAGTGCAGGAGAAGCGATGGAGAAAAATCTCCATCGCTGTTTTTTGTTAATAATTAAAACAAATGGAGATTTACGAGAGACGGCTCAAACATACAAGGAAAATCAGGCAGGTTTCTGTTTATTTAGTTTTGCAGAATGTACCCAATTTTTTTCTTATATTTTGCTCTGTCCCTCAGAATATGCCAGTAGAAAATCTTGGCTATTCAATGGTACTTCAGCGGATAGACTTTTTTTCTCTTGGAATATGCTGTCCTAGCAGTCTGCTCATTTGTAAATAGTAATGAGCCTTTATTGTATAATTGACAATTTGTTTATTCTTCTTCCCATGCATTTCCCCTCCTTATGTCAGAAATAAAATATCCCTGACCGTTTGGCCCACTTATTCATCCCCCTTCATTTCTCCCATAAGACAAATAGAAGCTTTAACACTGTCTCCAAATATCAGCCACTACCAGTATCTTTTCTCTGCCTCCCATGTCTGCTCTCGTACAGATGTCCTTCTATTCCCGTGTTGCAGTGTTCTACATATGGGTTTACCCTTCAGTCTGGCGTATGTACTGCCAGTATCCAAAAGATTTCACTCCCTCTGCGGTGCATGAGACATCTGAAGTGGACAAGAGTTTGTGGGCCATAAAGGTGACGGCAGCTGCCAGTTGTGTTCCTTTTACCACTGACGTCAGATTAGTTTTTCAGATAAGTACCCCGCTGGGGACCTTTTTAGTCCTTCATAATTTTTAATATTGCTTGTTCATGTCATCCAGAAAGGTAAGTGTCACTGCGGTCACCAGATTCCTCATAAGGACGCCCATGACAAGTGCCTTTTTTGTTTGGGACGGTCCCACGCCCATAAGGCCTGCCTGATCTGCCAAGAGTTCATACCGAAAACTTTGCGTAGTCGCTTGCATGCACTAAATTTTTACCTTGAAAACCAATGTCTGAAACAGATAACGCTTTGGATGGAGGGCTCTTCAGAGGTCTCCACAGAACTGCTAAAATGAAAAAAGAAGGCCAGGACCTTACGGCCTTAGTCTGCTGCTGAGCCTCTTCCAGCCAACCCAAACCTGTGGTCGACATAGACCTGGTTCCATGATCGGATTTTGGATCTGCCACTTCGGAGGTCGCAGGTACCCCTAAGGATGCTGCACCATCCTTAAGCGAGAGCACGTCTGCAGCAGCTATTCCGATGCCACTTACCGACGCTGGGGGAACCTGCATTTACTGAGGAGCCACCAGAGCCTTTCAATCCCTTGCAGTCGCCGGTTTCTAGACAGACGTCCACAGGCCATCTTAAAAGAAGGAAAAAGAGGAAACATATCTCCCCTTCTACAGAAAGCATGCCTCTTCATTGCCTTCATGGCACTGAGGTCTACCACAGCTGTTACTGCCTCCACTCCTCCTCCTCCTCTCCTGAGCCCTAGGTCTCTGCCTACTGATCCAGCTTCTAGGAAAGAGGAGGTCCTTTCAGCTTCCTCTGAAGAATCTCTTTCCTACAACTCTCAACTCTTCTCCCCCTTGGCATATGGATCCTCAGAGGAAGAGTCACTGGACCCTGACTCCCCAGTTGAAGACTTGACCTTCACTGAAACCATCAGCAGGATGAAGGAACATTTTCAATGGGAATCCTCGGAAATGTCTGAGGTAAAAAAGAGGTGCTGTGACCTCATTCAAATGGAAACCCTTAGCCCATCTGCTGTTCCTTCTCCATCCTGCCTGCCTTTCTAGATGCCTCCTCTTCTGCATCTTTGAACCCTGACGCACAACCTCCTACCCCACACAGACCTCACAGGCATTACAAAGTACCTGATACTGCTGAACATCTGATCAAGTGTCCACCTGATCCTGCCACTATATCTGTTGCCACTGACAAAGCAACCAAACTCATGCCCACTACCACCATTCCCCCATCTGACAAAGACACCAAGACAATGGAAAGTTTGGGCAAAAAGATTTATACTTCTGCTGCATTGTCTTTTAGAACCACAAACTATCAGGCCCACATGGCCTAGTATACCGTGCCTCTCTTAGTCTGCTAACAAACATCTGGCAGATATTCCAGACTCCCCTGCCAAAGCATCACTGTCCTCTGTCTTGTCTCTCACATCTCCGGTCTCTAGACACTCTATCAAGTGTAATTATGATGCTGCTGAATCCTCTGCCAGATCAGCAGATACTCCTGGCTTCACCTACAACCCCTGCCAGATTACTTTAGGGCAAAGCTCACTGATGGCCCTCTAGACAATGCTGCACATTTTGGCTCCAAGTTGGCAGACCTCTTTAAATCTCTGCAACAAAAAGGAAATGCAGGATCTTAAACATGCACTGGTCTCACTAATTCCCAAGCTTCATAGAAACTATCATTCCAAAACCCAGTTTATTAGGAAGCACACCTGACCTGCTCCTCCTTCAAGGCCTCGTAAGCCCACAAGGAAACAGCCTCCTCCTCCTAGAGCAATCCCTCCCTCTAGCCAAAGGACTTCTTTTCAAGACAGGCAGGTAGTATTTGACTACCTGCCAGTCTTGCCCCCCTCTTCTGTACCTGTGTCTGCCCGCCTCTCTCATTTTCACCCTCTTTGGACCCTTCTTACCTCAAATGAGTGGGTCCTGTCCATTCTTCAAAATGGTTATTTCATGTCCTGGATCTCCCCTCCCATATAGAGTGGCATACCCAGCTGCACCTGTTGCAACCAGTAGTGCAGACACTGTTAGATCAGGGTACTATAGAGACAGTCCCCTCCTCTGCAGAAGGAAGAGGTTTCTATTCAAGGCTCTTCCTGGTCCCCAGGAAGGACAAACCATGGAGACCCATTCTAGACCTCTCCTATCTCAACCTCTTCCTAAAGATCCCTACCTTCAAAATGCTAACCCTGCCAGCTCTTTCCTCTTATTATCCCACAAGGATTCCTGGTTACATTAGATATAAAGGATGCTTATTTCCACATCCCAATCAGGCCCTCCCGCAGGAAATATTTAAGATTCTCGGTGAGCTCTTCTCCCTTGCAGTTCTCTGTTTTGCCCTTAGGACTCTCCACCGCACCCAGAGTCTTTACCAAATGCTTGGCACCTGTAGTGGCTTAAAGCAGGACAAAGGGAATACAGATATTCCCCTACCTGGACAACATGCTGATCCAGGCTTCCAGTCAAGAAATACTCCAAGGGCACATCCAGTTTATGGTGACCCTACTACAGTCACTGGGATTTCAGATAAACCTACCAAAATCACAACTTCAAACCAACACAGGACATTGTGTTCTTCGGGTGCAGGATCTGCTCAGATCTCATGGAGGCTTACCTAACCCCTCCAGAAGTGAGCTCATTGACAGAACATCTTCTCCTGGTACTTCACTCTACAGAGTTGACTGCAAGGTAGTACCACAAGCTTCTGGCTACATGACAGTCACCAATACCCATGCTTCCTTTATTAAGGCTACATATGAGGAATTTACAGTGCTACCTTTGCATAATCTGGCAGCTTCACAACCAGCCTCTGGAGCACATTGTGCCCCTCCTGCACTGCCTGAAAAAGGAAATACTATGGTGGTTGGCACAGGTAAAACGCAACCCAGGCCTTCCTCTCCAACTACTACAACCCACTTAGGTCTTGCACACAGACTTCTTAGACCTGGGATGGGAAGCCACCCTTGGGCACTGACAGGTGCAGAGCCTGTAGTCAAATCACCTCAAATCAGAATACATGAATGCCAGAGAGATAAGGGCAATCCTTCTAGCCCTCCAGGCATTTCATCCTTTCTGACAACAGGGGACACTTCTTATATACACAGACAACACCACTGTATTGTGGTACATCAACAAGCAGGGAGGGACCAAGTCCTACCTGCTCTGCAGGCTAGCCCTTTTCGTCTGGGAGTTGGCCACCTCACAGGGAATCTCCCTGCAGGTGAGCTACATTCCCTCTCTCCACAACAAACAGGCAGATTATCTGAGCAGAACCAGCACAAACAACCATGAATGGATACTGCACAGAGATGTCTTCCTGGATCTTGGCCACAGGCAGGGTATACCTCAAACAATCCTGTTTTTCTCCACCATCAACAGGCAACTTCCTGGCTTTTGCACCAGGACACCAGAAACACAGGTGCTGGCAACAATACCTTCTCAGTTTCATGGAAGGGGAAATATCTATATGCATTTTCCCCCTTCCCACTCATTCAGAAGGTCTTGCTAAAAATTCAGCAGTGCAATCCGAAAATCTTGCTTTGTGATCTTCTACTGGCCCAGACAGCACTGATTCCCCTTACTCCTACATTTGTCCAAGGGCAGTCACCACAAGTTACCCCACAGACTGGACCTTCTCACACAACACAAGGGGTCACTAATCCATCCACAGTGGCAGATTCTGCACCTTACCCTGTGGCTGATAGGCTTCTCATCCCATTTAGACACTTTTACAGTGAGGACGTCTTCAATGTGCTGCAGTAGGCCAGGAAACCAAATACTCGAAAATCATCTCTCTCCAAGTGGAAACAGTTCACTATTTTGGACCTGCTTCTCAGCGAACCCCCTCTAATGCTTTCTTATTTGTGTGAGCTACTACAGACTGGACTGGCTTATTCATCCATCAAAGCCCATCTGTCTGCTATTTCTGCTTGACTGCCTCTGGATCCCCCATTAGCATCCAGACTCCCTTGCAAGCTCTTCCTCAAAAGGGTACTGCACCTTAGGCCCCCCAGGAAACCTGCCCCAACCTTGGGACCTCAACTTTGTGCTCGAGAAGCTTACGCTACCTCCCTTTGAGCCAGCAGACAAAGGCTCACTACAGCACTGTTCTTGGAAAACTGTTTTATTAGTGGCCCTAACCTCAGCCAGGAGAGTGTCCAAACTCCAAAACTGTTTGGCTACTCCTCCCTTCCTCATTTTTCACAAGGACAGGGTTAACCTCAGGACCAAACCATTCTTCATGCCCAAGGTACTCAATGACATGTCCCTCAATCAGGCCATACATCTACCTGTTTTTTCCCAAACTCACAAGGAGACAGTGAGAGGGTGCTGCATTCCCTGGATGTTCACAGGCAAATCAGATTCTACCTGCAGAACACCAAGCCTGTCAGATGGGCTGACCAACTTTTTGTATCCTTTCACCCCAGAGCAGACTATTTCTACTTGGATCTCCAAGGCCATTACTTTCTGCTACCAATTCCATGGTAAGTCCCTGCAGGGTACAGTTAAATCTCATTCCACAAGAGCAATGGCATCTTCAGGAGCCTTCGTCAAGGGTCTGGATACCTCTTCTATCCTGGAAGCTGCTACTTGGTCCTCAGTCCACACTTTCACCAAGTGCTACAAACTTGACCTCATCTCCAGATTCAGGGCAGGCTTCACAAGGGCTATCTTTCATGGATTCCTGGGATCTGCTTCTAGACCACCACCCCAACCTCACTGAGCTTTGGCACTCAGAATACTGCAACATGGGAATAGAAGGACATAGAAAAGTTGTGTAAAATCTTACCATGACCATAGACGTCCTTCTCTTCCATGTTGCAGTATTCCTTTCCACCTTCCTTCCCCACTTGTCAGCTAATTACTTCCCTTTCTGGATTGCAGCGATATGGCATTGCCCTTACAGAACTTGCTCCGACTGGGGCTTCTGTTCTGAGGGCTGGTGTGTTCCGACGTCACCTTTATGGCCCACGAACTCTTATCCACGTCAGACATCTCACTCACCATAGAGGGACTGAAAGCTTTTGGATACTGGCCGTACATACATGAGACTGAAGGGTAAACCCATATACAGAATACTGCAACATGGAAGAGAAGGACATCCATTGTTATGGTAATATTTTACACAACTTTTCTTTTATCTGGTATCTGCAGTTCCTTGTACTTGCATGATTTATAATTGCAGCTTCTGCCTTCTCACCACTGGCTTCTCACCCCAGTCTTAGACCAGCCACTGAAGTATGAAGTAAATGATTGAGTCTTGATTTTACATTGCATACTGCAGCCAACAAGATTTAGAAAACAGGATGCCTTGTATCATGTACGGGGGGCTTTAACTGGAGAAAGAAGAATGCGATTCCTTTTGTATGTAGATCACCAAGATTGGTAGCAGGTAAGGGGTATTAATACAAAGTGGAATGAAGGATGCTAGTGTGCTGTAGAAGAGGTTGGGATTTCATGGTGTTGACATAAATGGAAATAACACAGTTTGTTACCCTTCCTGAAAGTAGGTGAAACAGTGAAAAGAGATGCTCTGTGGAAGAAGGCTGAGAGGGACATAATCTGTTTGTAATGTGTTATCCTGGAATGCTCAGAAGGTATTGGTAACTGTTTACATGTTGTTCAAAAACACTGATATGCTTAATATTGTGCTTAGGATAATAAGTATGCAAAGGATGATTGGAATGGTGAAAGAAGCAGGGTCGCAAACTCAGAATTACAAAGTAAATCTCTTAGCCTTAACCCCTTTGCTGTACTGCCAGATATATAGGTATTCTAGCTAGGCTTTGCTTCCAAGGAAATGGTAAAGACAGTAAAGTGATGGAAGCCTGCCTGGAATATTAGTACATGTCAGGGTAAAGGCAGTTGAAAAGGAAACCAAATTCAATGTAAACAATAGGTGTAGATGGTAGAGCTAGAGAAGATGCATTTGTGATGCGACTGTGATGAAAAAGTGGAATTAAGTGTGCAGAGAGAGAGCAGAGTGCAGATGGAGACCAAAAACTGCAGAACGGTTCAGCATCATCTTCATCATACAGACTTATGAAACAGTGCATTAGAGAGAGAGAGTGAGAGCGTATGTGTGCGTACATGTGTCTGGAGGCTGGACACTTGCATTTTACAGCAATTGCTTTGGAGGGAAGAAATAAGCACACTTTTTTTTTTTGAGAGGAAAACCGTATTAACACAAGGTTCAGGTAGAATTCATCCAGGAGTCCAAAATAACAAAAATATATTGCTAATTAAGCATTTGGCAACACTCTTCATCTCCACAGTTGAAGTGGCAGTGTTTGAGGGTGGGATAGAAAATAATGTCACCACAAAGTATAAAGGTAGTAGGAGAGAGGATGGCTGAAGTAATAGGTCAGCAGCTTCCCATATAGAAATAACACTGAGAAAAGCATTCAAAAAGACACAAAAGCCTGTTTTTTGTTCTTTTTGTGTGTTACTTTTAGTACATTCAGCATTTTGTACAAGCGATAAATGAAAATGCGTCATTCTGCATTTGCTTTTATCATATTTGACTTTTTAAAATTTTGAAGCCCTGGGGTTCACAAGATTAAGGACTGAATCCGAGTCCCATAAACCTGAAATAAAACTTCACATTTACATCTACACAGCTGTGATGCCCCCTGACAGACGACAATGCAAAAAGACCTTATAAATGTAAAGTGTACAAAAGAAACAAGCATTTTTGCAGTGGATGGTGTTGAGGGGAACATAGTCTCCTGTACCATAAATTCTTGTCAACTAATTCTGAGGCTAATGTATCTCAGTAAAGGAAGAATATGTAGTTAATTGCAAAATGAGCATCTTCTTTACTGTAAGATGTGTTAGTCTTGAAGTTAGTTTATTGGTGACCATATCATCACTCAGTAGCCAGCTTAACATCCCATTAATAAAGACATGTACAGCTGTCACCTCACAGACTTCACATAAAAAACAGCATTTTAATCTTTCATTTAAATAAGGGTTCACTTAAAACTAGTCACAGATCTGAACTTTGCAAATCTAGCTTTGTCAGGATGACATGCACAAACACATGCAACAACAGTTTCCATACTCACAGTAATATGGTACTGCAACAAGGGAAAACAGCTTGTCATGACTTGGTCAGTGCTTTTCACACTAACAGGAAGTCAGCTATGAAGCTTCACAAGTCAGTAGTGAGGGCACCATGACAAGCTGAGTATCCGATGGATCGAGGGATTGTGCAGCAGATTTGTTTGAAGTCTGACTGTTCATCCTGACAACAGTTCAGTTTCACTGATGGCTTACTTTTATTTAGAGAGCTGCTTTGAAGGGGAAGATCGAGCATTGTCTGGACAGCTGTCCTTTGCTGTGGGACCTGAATGCATGGGTCCTGAACAGCTTAAAACACTTTATTTTACATATATTGACCAGGGAAGTCTGAGTACAAAGTCCCCTTTTCAGTGGAGGTCCAGGGAGAAAAGCTCCAGTACATGTAATACAAACAAAATCTTTTAAGTTGTACAATATCAATGTCAGTCAGTCATAATACAATTAAAATCATTTTTACAATGTCAAAATAGATAAGGTACCAACTGTTTATACAGTAGTAACTATGCATGGAGGGAATTATGAAAACCATTTTTACTACTATTAAGCGTCTTTGCAGGGAAGTTTCTCCCTCCTTTGCAACCCTGTATTTCTGCTACTTTTATACATACTAAATTTCAGACTGTTGTACCTTGGAATAGGGGAGTATTCTTAATTACCACAGCTTAGAGGTAATTATATATTCTTCTACATTTGCTCTTTTCATTCTGCTGCTCTGCAGACCCCAGTGGCACTCCTTAGAATTTCAAAAGAATATACCTTTCTTTTAAGAGATCCTTAGCTCTTTAGATTGCCTTTGTCTAATGCTTGGAGTTATTTGGGAGAAGGGACATTAATGGGTTTAAAATGGTCATATGCAAAATCATCTATTGATCATGAATATTTTATTGTGTGTTTCTAATCTGCAAGTGAAAAGGAAAGATCAATACTTGATCTGAAAATATCCACCTTGACCTATAGGTCCTGTCTTTGTCCAAGCAGTTTTAAACACTGAATGATTCCACTGCCAACTCTGGAATAATGAATTCAAACACCAAGGTTGTTTCACATCAGAGGGTAAAATGGCATTTACTCCTTTGCATTTGTCTGAGTATTGAAATAGTACCACACACAAACTGGACATATATTTTTCCTATGGTTAGTAAAAATGGTTTTCATTATTTTCTGTGCGTTTACTAGTTAAGGATAACTTTGCTACATGTGGGGACAACAGCTTTTGGAGGACTGGATTACTTCTAGCATGGCTTGACTGAGGCCTGCCCTCCATATCTCAGGTGCTTTGGTGCTTCTGTGGCAGATACCTGCTTTTTATGGAACCATCCTCCCACCAGTCACTATTTATAGGGTGCTTGTGGAAATTCCAAGGATTGTAATTGACAGCTTCAGAGTAGCAGTACTGAAAGTGTGAACAGTGACTGTGTACAAAGTCTAGGGCTGTAGTACTTTAAAGTATTTGAGTTTGACGTACTGTGATCGTAGATGTAGTATATCTCATACCCACTGGGATTTGTTGAGGATAAAGGTCCCTTATAAAAGTTCTTTAAAGACATTTTGAGTTTTATGATTCACTGTATTTCTAGTAATTGCAGTTTGTTTTTCATATTTGTGGGACTTGACTTCCTATTGGTGGTCTAAGAACCAAAAAGTAGTTTCATTCTTCACCATCCTGTATACAGGACAGAGACTGGCCAGGAGAATTTCTCCATCTAGCATCTGTGGGTGGCTTTGTTGGATCTGTGGCACTTATGCCACTGCTTCATGTCATACTAGTGTCTCTGCCTTGGCTTAGTATTACATGTCCACCAGGACACTTTAGAAGGTTTCACTTCAGGCATTGCATACCATAATTTTTCAGTGATGAATCAAGACTGAATGTGAACTTCAGAAAGAGCAGAAAAGAACTCTGGGCAAGCTGGCTGGGTCAAGGACTAATGCTTTCCTGGTGCAGGGCATAATGTTGCAGTGTTTTCTGGCAGGGGGCACCCCCAAGCATGAGAGTTTCACAGAGAAAAAAATGCTGAAATGGAAAAGAAGAGAAGATGACCCCAACTGTTCACTCACTAATAAGGTGGTGTCCAGTGTTAGATCCCCACAGTTATGTTACTTGTCTATTTTGTGGCTTTGTCTAGAGGCAAATGTATGGTTGATGAGAAGAGACTTATTATGTTGTTTTAACGAGTAGATATAGACTGAATTTTTTGCGTTAGAGACACACAAAGATCAGTAAAGTAAGGTGATATCGAAGGGGTATACCAGATGTTCAGCCATTAGTAATTGGCTGAGCTTCAGATGGTTAGGAAATTCTGAGAGCTAAGCCTGTTCAATGCTTCATGTTGGAGAAAAGGGTGCATGTTGTTAGGTATTTTTGTGTGTGTTCGCTGGGACTAACATAACATTGTCAACAACACTTCAAAAGGGCAACTGACATCTTAAGACAAATACCACCAAGCCCACTTTAATTATTATAAATCACATCTTATTGCACTTCTAGAAAAAATTGCAAGTTTGTGTGGGTGTGTGTAAACTCTGTTACCAGAGAAGCAGAAAAGTTAAAACATTGAAAAGATAGCCCGAGTAGCATTGAGTGTTTCCATTGTAGAGGCAGCTTATGTTTGCGTCAGGTGATTTTGATAAAGTTAGTTAGTACACAGGAATAATATAATTTATACAAGAAGCTGGGGCAGCAGAAAAAAAAGTGTTCTATATTTTTTGTCATAATCTGTCATAAAAGCCTTCTCTCTATATAGGTTGTAGATCCTTTTTGTAATGAATTTATCCAACGGTCAGACTTGAGTTCCATGTATAAGACCCCAAAGAGCTTTGCGGAGTCACAGTTACTAAGTATGAAAATAGTTAAATGTTTGCTGAAGTACCATTTGTACAGATGCAACAGTTTAGGCTAAAGAGAGCTGCACTGAATCATAAGGTGTCCTGTGTTAACTTAGCAGCACCACCATGCTTCTGCATGTCATTCACTAAGATGGAGAATAGAAGTGGACTAGGCACACTATGTAGAACACTCACAGTAAGTTACAGATGGGAAGGACCACATCTTACTCTCTCAAACCAAACTCTGCCTTCAAGGTTGCTCATGATGATAATCAGTGACTGAGAGCCTGCCTGAAAGGAGGTGGTGGATTTTGGTACTTAACTGACTTTGACAAGTCCAGGAAGCCAAGTTCAGCATGTGTGGATAGCGTCAAGGAGAGCTGTCTTTCTGCCAGGACAAGCACATAATTCACTGAGTCACATAGTGAGTGAGTTGTTAGTGTTAATGTATTGCTAAAACTTGGAGTGTACACATTTTTCCAGTAGGTTGATTATTATGGTGATCAACTGAATTACCACCATTATGTAAAGAGATTATTACTGCTGATTACCAGAGTTTGGGAACCTTAGTTGACTTGTCCAAATGTTTATTGGAACACTGTCATGGAAGGAGATGAATGACGCAGCCATCTTTAAAAAAAAAAAAAAAAAAACAATGGGACAGGATATTAGCAGTCCTGAGCATGGTACTTGTTATTTTTTTTATAAGGCTTATTTGGACAGTATGAAGTGCGTTTGGTATTTAGCTGTTAAATAATGAAAAAAATGGTCTGAGAAACCACAAACGCAGCTGCTGAAATGTCTTTAATAAGAACACAAAATATAGAGCGCTTCCGTCTCAATAAAAAGGAGACTTCATCAGAATCAGAATCTTAGGTGTTCCCAGAGATAAAAACTGAAAACATTTTTGTGTAAGAGCTTTGGATAAACACACATGATACTGTCACAGTGCCCTTGGGGTTTATATTACTTGAAATGTACTTTGGCCTATATAGAAAGACATGATGAAGCTCTTGGAATATCTGTCCAAAGCAGGTATGAACCTAGCCATGGGCAGCATTTTACCATCACCAAGAATGATGCCTCAGTGTGAATAAAAGATCTTTGAATTCAACAAATGGCTTAACTTTTGGTGTCATTCAAAAGGTGTTTTAGACATTCCTAACTCCTTTGCCAAGGATGGACTTGCACCCCCCAGGCTTTCATATATTGAATAAAATGTTGTCAGATTCCATAATGCCTTTTTTAGGCAAAGTCAGTCCTCAGATGCTTCCAATAACAAAACCAAATATGGATAACATGCAGGTATGGCTGTTCAACACAAGAAGCCTTACCAAAAAATTCCATTCCCTACAAGCACTCCTTACCCTTGAAGACATTGCTGTGTGTATCATCACAGATACCTGGCTCAAGACCATCGAGAGCACCCCCATCATTACAGGGTTTCAATGCCTACCACATGTCCAGGCCCACTGCAATAGATAAAGGCGCACTAGCAGTGGTGGTGTCTCCATATTTGTATCAAAAAAAACAAAAAAACTTCCAGACTAGTTAGACACGATAATGATCTGGAACTCCTTTGTGTCCAGCTTACCATTACAAAACCCCTTATCACATCATGGCCATCTATAAGACCCTCTTGCGTGTCCCCCCTCAACCCATAACTCATACCTGTGGAGTCCCTAAGCCTTAAGCCAAACACCATTTTCCTAGGAGACTTCAGCTACCCCTCCATTAACTGGAAGACCATCGTAAAAGTAGACAGGCATTAAACAAAGTACAAAGAAAAGCTTGGGTATAGTACATTTGTTTGTTACATTTACATACTACTAGGGCAAGTATTTACAATAGTCATGCATTGATAGAATATATAGTAGAATATATAGTAGAACCTCCAGAGTTGACCACCTCCTTAAGTTGACCTAATTTTCATAGACTGGACATGCACATGTACTCGGTGGAAGACCTACCTCTGTATATCGACCACCTCTGTAAGTTGTATCTTGACCAGGTCTATATTAGAACATCGAACTTTCAAGGCTTTGAATGTTCTAATATCGACCCCTATTCAGCGAACGCTGAAAACATCGCACATACAGAACAGCAAATTTTTTCCTAGGGAAAAAATTTGCTCTTCCAAAACACATACACACAACACAAGCACACCAAACAAACAACAGTCCACACACATACACCTAAAATCTTACACCTAACCATACACTAAACTATACACACACCACTAACTATCCACTTACCCTAACCCTAAGGTCCGTCACTATCGCGCACTCACCTCACCTGTGCCCTAACCCTAACTCATCTACCCCGCCCTAACCCTCACGTCCCCACAATCGCACACTTACCTGACCCGTGCCCTAACCCTCACATCCACAGAATCGCACACATACCTAACCCGTGCCCTAACCGTAACTCACCTAACCCTCATGTCCACACAATCCTCACATCCACAGAATCGCACACATACCTAACCCGTGCCCTAACCGTAACTCACCTAACCCTCATGTCCACACAATCGCACACATACCTAACCCGCCCTCAATCGCACACTTACCTGAATCCGACCCGTTAATTTCCACCACAGAGCTGAAAATACCGAAGCAACAGAAACAGACAACCAAATTCTTTCCCTAGGAAAAAATTAGTTTTTCTGTTGCTTCGATATTTTTAGCTTTCGCTGAATAGGGGGTCGATATTATAACATTCGAAGTTTAGAAACTTTGACGTTCTAATATAGACCCGTCTTGACCACTTGGACTTTGACACACAATTTTAATTTACCCTCTATAACTTAACCAGTTGAGTCCACTCTACACCAAGGGATAGAAGGTGTGGGCTTTACCCCTTAGTTGTATTTTTTTTTTCTTTACTATAAGTTCTTTCTTCAAGTTTTACTATTACCATGTGTTGGATTAGGCCTAATGTCCTATTGTTTATCATATGTTGCTGAAGATTTTTTCAACGTGAAGGACTGGTCTGAATTGTAGGTACATCCTACAATTACTGAAACATTTTACAGTTAATTGAGACATGATGGCCCAAAGGAAAGAACTCAAAGAGCTGACATTGAAGGGAAAGGTTGATGATCTACATTTTCTGGAAAGCAGCAGCCAAAGAAAGACTGTGTTAGCAAGACCACAGCAACATCCAAAAATGTAAATATCAGTACTTGGAGAGATATGGTAAGAAAAGTGGAGACCTACAGTGGAAAAGGAGGAAAACATCCCTCAATGAAGTCAGTAAAAGCCGCATTAAGCTGATTCAAACAACTGAGGGTGGTTAATGCCTGAATCTCTGGGGCGATGAGCCAAGAAGTTGCTAAAAAATTTGCACAGGAATTTGAGGTGGCAGATTTTCAAGCATCAGCTGGTTGGCTTGAGAAATTTAAACTGCAACATGAGAGCTCCTAGAAAGTCTTGTGTGGTGAATGCAATGACGTTCCAGTAGACATTGTGGAATAGTTCTTCAAAAAGTTCCCGGACTTCTCCAGAGGCTTCAGAGATGATGACATCTTTAACGCTGACTAGTGCGGACTCTCTTTCAATGCGATCCCTGACAGGAGCCTCGTCTTGAAGGGTGACAAATGTAAAAGCAGAAAACTTTCCAAAGCACGTTTCACAGCTCTTTTTTGTGCTAGGTCAACCCAACCAAAGCCCTTGCTGATTGGTAAATTGGCAAAGCTATATGCATTCAAGAACCTGAAGCCAGAAAACCTCCCTGTCACTTGGAGATCAAACAAATGCGCATGGATGACTGGTGCCCTATTTGGGGAGTGAGTAAGGGGTATCGACCGAGAAATGAAGAAACTATCTAGTCTACTGACAGTAGACAACTATCCTGGCCACCCTCAAGTGAATAATCTCACAAATGTGATACTGAAATTTCTGCCTCCAAACACGACCTCAAAAATCCAACCTCTAAAATATTTAAAATGCAATACCGAGCCCAGCTCCTGCAGTGGATCTTTACTAAAACACAAACCTGTGGTCCGCCTGTGGAAGCAACTTCATCCGCTGCATCAGTTCATTTTCTGGATGCTGTCCTCAGGATCAGTTCTGCTTGGAGTGAAGTTCAGCCAGAAATGATGCAGAAGTGTTTCAAGAAAGTTGGATTTGTCACAACCCAAGAGCACAAATGTTTTGGCCCTATCAGACAGTCCCATCTCCCATGGCAGAATTTGAAGGAGTAGATTTTGAAGGTTTTGTTGCAATGGATGATGAGATGGCAACTTGTAATGAACCTGACCCAGAAGCAATTTTCCAAGTGATATTGACTAAAGTGTATAGACCAGCGTAAAAGTGCAAGAAGCTGCTGTTGAAGTGGAAGAAGCACATGAGGATGAGACAGAAATTGCAGAGACTCCAAAAGAAGAGAATGTCAGGCATCTGATAATGCAGTTGAAGTCAGTTGCTTTGGAAAAATGCCCAAGTATGCTGAATGCTGTAGCCAGTGTTGAGAGTGCTTTCTCCACTTACCTTTATAATAAGAAGAAACAGACCAAGACTGACTCATTTTTCAGAAAGAATGACTAAACCATGCGAAAACAGTAAATGTATTGATTTTGTATGGTACTGTATGTATGATTTTACTGTGTTTTGATTGTGTATGATTTCGTATGAGATTCTCTAATAAAAGCTGTACAAGAAAGTAAATTACATGTGTGTATCAGTACAGTAGGCCTAGTTCCTTATGTTGACCAGTTTGTTACAGTCCCTTGGGTGGTCAACGTAAACGAGATTTTACTGTAGTAAGTAAAGAATCATGACACTTGGCGCAGGTTTAAGCAGAGAGAGAATTGCTTAACTGCATTTGGGACAAAGGTAGTATAAATCAAACAAGAGTGCAGTTTCCAAGACAGTTTGGGAGGCATAATAGCAGATAGGTAGGATCAGAAAAGTGTGAATATGTTAGAGATGAGAAGAGGAAGATGATGTATTAGTGAGAGATGCCGAGTAGTAATTATCCAGGAGATGCACACAGTTACATAGCTAGGATGTTAACAGGTGCTCCCTTAGTTTGTCTCTCAAGTTGTTTTTGAAAGTGTATGGGAGGGCATTCCAGAGGTTGGATACACAGAATAAAGCGATACTGCTGCTGTGTTACTGGGTTTGGTGATGAATATGATCTTGTCTTTGGAACAGAGATTTCTGTTGCATTGTATTATGCCTTTTAGTGCAGGATACTTATCAGGGTTGTGTATTGGGTATGAGTGAGTAGGAACCAACTGTGGTGAAGATAATGTGCAAGATCAGTCCAAGTAAGATTCTTTAGTGCCAGATAGTGCTGGGTTTCACAGGGAATGTTAAAAACAAAGTGGACTATTTTATTATAGCATTCATGTTTTGATTGTAGTCCTGCGGTAGTGGTGCTGCGATAGCGTTGTCGCCTCACAGCAAGACGTTGTCCCGTTCGATTCTCAGCTAGAACGTCTTCTGTGTGGGGGCATGCGTGAATGAGCATGCCTTTGTTGAAGGTTGTGCGTCAGGGCTGGTAACTCGGCACGTAAAAATCCGCTACCAAGCATTAGTGGACCGGAGTTCCACTGTGGCGACCCCTGACTGGGATGAGCTGAAAGACACAACATTATTCATGTTTTGATTGTACATTAGTCTGTAGGTTTGTAAAAGGTCAAAAGCCATATAAAAGGATGGTGAAAAGGTAGGTTTTTGATATTGTTACTCTTCAGTCCATTTGAAATGAGTTCTATATAACAGGCCATGTTTTTGAGTAGTCTTTTTGATTGCTGGTTGGAAGTGAAGGTCATATTTCTTTTTTTTTGTTGATTGTTACTCCTAACAATTTTGTATGAGTGACTTGTTCAAACTCACTGCTGTTCAGGGAGGTAATGTTTAGGGAAGTATTGTTATGGGGGAATTGGGGGTTTGGTTTTCTTGGGTTCAGAACGCATCGAGTTGTGTAGCCAAGATTCTGTAGATTTAAAGGATTCTTGGGTAAGTTTTTGCAGTTTTTGTAGGTTGGATGCAGTGTTGTGCAGATGAGTTGAATCATTTGCACATTGTATAAAAGTGGTGTGTTTGGTGGCAGCATCTAGATCGTTTATGAATCTATTAAGCAGGAATGGTCCAAGTATAGATCTCTGTGGTAGCCCTACAGTTATGGCTAAGAATGAGGAGTATTCAAGCTACCATTTGACTGCTTGTTGTTTGTTAGGCAGCTGTGACAACAAGTGAAGGAAATGGAGGAGAGGCCCAAGGAGGAAAGATGTTATAGCAGTTTGAGATGGCAAACTATCAAATGCTTTTAACTGATCCAGACATGGGGAAGGAGACCAGATTACCAGAGTTTCTGTTCTCATCGATTGTATCAGCAAGTGATGTAGGACAGTGCTGGTACTATGGATGGGTCGAAAACCAAGTTGTGTATGTGGGGAAAGAAGATTAGTAGTGGTTATGTGGTGAAGTAATTGAGTGTGGATGCATCTTTTGAGGATCTTAGATAAGGGAGGATGGATAGCAGTGGGTTTGTACTTGTGTATTCTCCTATACGCATACAATACTTTGCCTTTTTCCAGAGAGTGGGAACTGACTTTCAGTGATGAAATCTGTCTGTATAGATAGGGGGCATTATATTTATTTATTTATTTGCAGTTTGATTACCAGGGAAGTTCACTGGGCCGAATTGACCCATTTTCAGTGGAGGCCCGGGGAGAAAAGCTCCAAGATGCATTATACAATTTAGATACAACATAGTTAGTATTAAAGATAATATTATGTAGAATATTTACTCATAAATGCATTCAATATCATGCATAGTTAACAAATTCATTAAGCTTGAAGGTAGGGATCATACAGTTTCATTTGAGGAAAACAGATATGTGTTAGGTGTGGAAACAGTTTACATGCCTTTTAAGAAAATGTAAATACGATTTATATACACACATCAACAGTAGAATGCTATTTACAATATTTACAAGGTTGGGCTGTGTGAGGGTAGCTGTAGGAGTTGTTCAGAGCTTAGAGAGAAGCTATAGAAATTGTTGAGAGCTTAGATAGGCTCATAGGAAGATAACTATGAGAGTTGTAGATCCTGGGAACCAGAGCGAGAACCCCATTTGATTAGGCTGGGTGAAGGCAGGTACATTTCCATTTAGTGGACAGGTGTTTGAATAGATGGGTTTTGAAGTTTTCTGAGTTTGGTATGGTTCTTAGTGTGGAGGGAGGGGAATTCCATTTTTTGCCTAGTGAGAAAGATAGGAGAAGTTGGCCAGCAGGACGTTTAGGTTTATGGATAGTAATTAAGTTCTGATTTTCAGATCAGAGAGCTTTGTTGGGTGTGTAAGGGGGAAGGATGTTAGTTAGAGCGGGACATTTTGTTGGGTGAAATAAGAGTCCATATGCAGTAGTGAGTTGGAGATAGTCTAGGTAGTTTGGGAGTTCATGCCAATTCAGGGATTTTAGGGTTAGGCAGTGATGGGTGGTATTTTTAGATTTAGAGGCAAATTTAGAGATTTTGTTGTAGCAGTTTTCTAGTTTAGAGGTGATGGAGGACAGGTTGGTTAGGAGAGGGGCTCCGTGTAATAAGGAAGGAAGAAGATAAGTCGAGGCCAGAGTTTGCCTGGTAGAGTTGGAGAGAAAGCGATTATTCCTATACAGCATACCTAGCTTTTGGTGGGTTTTCTTAATATTTTGTTGAATATGAATATCAAACTTGGTGTTCATCTACAGTAATGCCAAGTAGTTTGGCAGAAGGGACCACTTCTATAGGTGAGTTTTTTTGACTATAGACTTTGAAGTTGTTTTTATCGTAGGAGAGGGTCTTTGTGGGTGGGAATAGTAGAATCTTTGATTTAGTTGCATTGAGCCATTGCATATGGCTTTGGTGTTTATTTTAGATACTTTGGAAGATCATCTGCCTGTGGTTTTCACTTTTAGCATGTATTTTTTTTACAGTGGTTTAATATGGTATTGTGTCAGGTTAGGGTTGGGAAGAGGGCTTGTGGATCAGTGGTTTTGGTTGTCTTTGATTAGGTTTTGGACAGCTTATTTTGATGTCTCTGTTGTAGGTTACAGTAGTGCTGCTTTTTGTCCAGTTTTATATTATATTTGGTCTTATTTATCAGGTGTCTGTACTTGAGATGTTTTAGTGGGTTCTGTTGGCATGCCAAGTTTTCCAGGCTTTAGCTGTTGTTTTCATTAGGTGTTTGGTGTTCTGGGGTAACCATTGTACAGGATTATGTTTAACTCTTTTTCTCCCAAGTAGGGCATGTTGCTTCAGTAGTTTGATAAAAATGTTGGTTAATTCTAGAATAGCTGTGTCGATGGGAGGTATTTTAGTATGTTCTGGTTATATTGCTTTAGTGTGCAGATGAAATTGTGTACGTTGAAACTGAATAAGTTACACTCTGGCTTATAATGGAGATTTACTGAGGGGCATGAAAACCTATTAGCAAAACAGAGCATGCGGTCACTTAGATTGTCTGGAAGAGTTAAAGTGCTAAGGATGTTACCAGGCTTTGTTAAGAGTATTCAGTCTAATATGGAGGCATTGTTGGGTGATTTATATCTTATTTGGGTCAGTAAGTTGAGAAAATCCATAGAAATTAATTGAGGTGGGAGGGGTGTCAGATTAAAATTTTGTCCAATCAATGATATCAGATAGACCCACAGGGTATAGCCAAGCTAACTTTACCCTCCTCTCTCCTCCTACATTCCCATATCTCCTACCAGCATCTACACCCCTCCCTCAAATCAACCATGAACAAGTCCTCAAAACACTATCCAAGGCCAAGAACACTGCTTCTCCTGGGCCTAATAACATACTGATTTTCTTGTCAGTCTGAAACAGGACCTGTCAGATGCCTTACACATGCTATTCAGTGTCAGTATTCAAGCAAGCTTTGTGCCAGATGAATGGAGGACAGCAATCATCATCCCCCTTGCTTAAAGGTAGTATGGCAACGGACACCGTAAATTATAGACTCATAAGTCTAACCAGCCTCCTCTGGAAGACTATGGCAAGGATCCTATGGAATTAATAAATAAGGACATAGGTAAAATAAAAACTTGACCAAAGCCAGTTTGGATTTATCAAGGGTAGATCCTTCCTACTTAAGTAGGTTGTCTTCTTTGAGAAAGTTATTGAAGCAGTGAGTGAGGGCAAAACCATATATATGGCATGTCTAGACCTCACAAAGGAATTTGATACCATCCCACACTCTGGTGTCATAGAAAAGCTATTACAGCTAAATGCTAATACCTGTGTAATTAGTTGAATAGCAGACTGGCTTTCAAACAGAACCCAGAAAGTTAGAATGGGCTGCTGTATCTTCTCCAAAAAAAACCTATCACTAGCAATGTACCCCAGAGTTCTGTCCTTCGGCCACTCGTAGGTGATTACTAGGCTAATGACCTCGGGGGGGGGTGTCTTTTTAAGCCCGGACGTGCTTTCCAAATGTATCTGACAAGTTTTGATGTCCTGGGATTATTTTAAGGTGTATATGTAGGCTTGGGCATGATTAATCAAGCATTTTTAGGCTGCCTCCATCTACTAGAGACATAGGTGCCAGACCAGGGTTAAATTTCCATTTCCCCAGCCACTGGTTAAAGATGTGCTTAATTTGGTTTAGGGAAGAACTCTGCTTCACACTGATAGGAAGCCTGTTCCACAAAAGGAGTAGGCTATGAGATGCAGAATTGTCCCTCAGATATGTCCTATTTATGTTCCAGACGAGGTTTAGGTCCCCTAATTTATGTAATTCTGATGCTTTTTCTTTTGCTGATGTGCAAAAGGTCCATCAGAGTGGGAACAGAAGTTGCTTTGTAGCACATCATGTCTCAGCAGTCTGTAGGAGACAAAGTACAGGGACTAGGGCTTTGAGGCAGTTCACTTAGGACATGTTGTTTAGGCCATGTATTCCTTTTGTGAGGAACATCTGTGGAATCCTCAGTTGTTGCATTTGCCTTGGCGTACAAGTACCAAAGAGGATGTTGTACTCCATGATTGGTCTAATAAGGGCTAAGCACAGCGTAGTAATGACATCCTTGGCCCTAGATGTGATACCGTTGCTTAAAAGTTGCATAGTATTAAATGATTTCCTTACTACTGTAAACACATGATGGTCAAAGGCCAGGTTATGGTCTACATGTGTTCCCAAATTCCTGACCATTGAGGCTACTCTTAGGGTTGTATTATTAATGTGGCAGTGTCCAGGGGCAGACATCTTCTCAAAGAATGCTGTTATGCATTTCTTTAGTTTTAGAGCATGGCTCTGGCAACAGTTGTTATTGTGTGTTACAGGTCATCTTGGAGGGTATTGGTATCATTGAGGAATTCTGTGACTTCTCCAAGTTTGCAGTCATCTGCAAACATGATGAGACAAAAGCCTTTGATGCTGGTGTAGACTTCAAAGACGTAGATGTCAAAAAGGAGCAGCCCCAGCACCAAGCCTCAAGGTGCTCTGCTAGTGACTGGTCCCTTTGTAGAGGTAGACTCCCTTGTCGTAACTTGGGTCCTATCTGTAAGCCAGCTGGCTATCTAATGGATGACATAGGGGATTTCTACCTAATTTTGTGTTTGTCTACAATCCCATAGTGGGATTTTGTTAAATGCCTTGATGAGAACAAGTTAATGCAGTATGAACCATTTTGCTCTTGTTCTTTGCTTTGCTAACCTACTCATATGATTCCGCCAGGTTGAGTAGGCATGACCTGCCCTTGACAAAACCAAATTGGGTCGGATCCACTGTCCGAAGGTTTCTTATGTAATTGTTTTTCCATGATAATTCTTTCCAGGGCTTTGCATATAAAACTAGTCAGACTTATGGGTTTGTAGTTACCTCTGTAATTAGATGACCCACCCTTGTGCAGAGGGATGACCGTTGCAGTCTTCCATTTGCTTGGCACAAAGTCTGTCTGAAGGCTGTGGTTAAATAGCATTTCTAGTGCTCCTGATAGGTCATATTTCATGCTGGTAAGGAGGCATCCTGGGATATTATCGGGCCTACTGATGCAGTGGTGTTGGCCTTGGAGAGTGCATTGAGGAACTGTTCCCTAGTGATAGCTGGGGGATTTATGGTTGGGGGTATTTCCTTAAGACTGTTGGGGTGGGGGTAAAATTAAACCTAGATTTGTTGCATCTTCTGGATCAGTATAAGTGGCTTTACGATTAGTTCAGCACATTGTTGTTTATTGCCTTTGAGGTCACAGACATGTCTGAAGAATGCCATGTGATTTTCCGTGTTCTGGCAGACTACTTTTTTACCTCAAATTTGGCTTTGGTAGATTTAAATGGCTTGTATTTTGGGTTTTTCCTGTGCTTTTTCGTGGTAAATACAGCTTCTATGCAGCTCTTAACATGATTGTATAAGGTTTCTGTGAACAATTAAACATACATTGGTACACCATCCTCCCATGTTTGTAAGGACCAGGTCAAGGATGTTAGCAGCCCTAGTGGGCATACAGAATAGATGGGACAGAGTGTTTGTATTTTCAAAGTCCAGGAATCTCTGGACCTGCACATTTGGGATTGTATATGCTTTTCAGTTTATAGTGAGGTAGCAAGGTCTGCCATGAATATGGTGTTAGATTGATTGGGGAGTGTCTGCAGTGCACATAAGTGTGCATTATGGGTTTCCTGGGTTATAGAGGAAGAGCTATGGCTTACAAAGAATGTGGTATGGGACTTTGCTTATTGTAATTTGGATGTGAAGAAGCTGAAGCATGTCATACTGTTTGACTAACCTTGAGGTGTGTGTTTTTTTATGTAAATTGTGACACCTCCTCTCTTTGTGTCTTCCTGAAAAGTAGCTGGTCTAAAAGTGTGAAAGGCATTATAGCCCTACACTGCTGGAGTGCTCTCCATGGCTTTAAACCATGTCTCAGTAACTGCACAGACATCTGCATTCTCCAGGGTGAAGAGAGCTTACAGGGCGAAGAGTTTTTTTTTTTTTTTTTTTTTTTGAACAGCAACACCTTTAGATTTTCTCGGGGTGGGTTTGCTATATCAGAAGGTTTATTAGGTTGGTAATGCCTTAAAAAAGGCATTGTGGGGGTGGATGATGTTTTAGCCAAAGTTTGAATTCTTAGGGTGTGCATGTGCAGATCATTCCTGTAAAAAGTGTGGTCGGTCAACCATATCCTTCCAGATTAGCAGATATTTTACCTGTTTGAATAACAGCAAAAACTAAGTCAATTATCTTCTGTTTATATTGTTGCATCATTCTTGGAGAAGGTAGAATGCTGTTCAGTACTACGCTTCTACTGGTCTGGGGCACACAGTCTGAGGGCTCCATCATGGCTCTCTTCATACAATCCAGGGAGGGACATCCTGGGTTGATTACACCCACATGGATTATGACTAGGTTGTACTGGAATTTGAACCACAGTGACCTGAGTGCTTATGTAATCTACAAGGAAATTGTATAAGAAGGGTTTACAGCTGGCTAGGTTAGGGTGCTTTAAAAGTAATAGACTGCAATCAGCACTATCATAAGACTAAGCTTTGCTTCTTCTCTCACTAGAAGCAAAACAGTGGCACTATCCCTAGTCTGCTTCCCGAGTAGTAGTAACCCAGATATTTAAGGATTCAATATACTTGCTGCTATTATCTTCTCTTAGTAGATGTCTTTCCTTATCACTGCTGCAGTATTCTTTACAAATGTGATATCCTGCGATGGACAACTGAACATCTGGCCAGCAAAGCCTTTACCCCCTAACAGGTGCTGTACGTCAAACACATGTCCCACTTCCAAAGCGTAAAGTACGCAAGTGCCATACAAGTGCCTAATCTTCAGAACTTCTTTGCTGCCAGTCCAAATGCTACCTTTGCATTCAGTTTGCAAGACATTCACCATGTTGGTTCAGCTAAGAACCTTCTAGAGATGAGTAGCTCATTGGGGTCTCTTCCATTCTATTTTTTCTTCTTGGATTTCCTTTTACTTGTCATCCAGTAAGGAAAAATGAGAATGTAGGGGGCAGATTCCCATAAGGATAGACACGCGAAGTACCTTTTTTTGTTGGGGTTCTACACATGTCCTTACTCAGTGCGAGATCTGTCAAGCATTTGTACCAAATGCTTTCCATAGCTTTCTGTTGTCCCTTTCTATTTACTTAGAAAACCAGCATTTAAAACTTTTAACTGTGGGTGCCATGACCTCTGAATCCACCCACCCTGATGGTCAGCCACTACTTGAGAACAAGCTAAAAAAGCACACATTGAATCCGTGGCTGTTTTGCCTCCTGTGGATGTATAAATAGCGTTAGATGAGGAGCCTGATGATTATCCATTGCCAGTGTTAGCTCCCTCTGTTATGACCAAGTTGTAGGTCAATATAGGGTTGCCTATCTGCATGTCCGCCAAAGCTATGCCTGTATCTGCTCCAGACGAGGAGGGGGAATCCCTGCAGATTATAATCAGAGGAGCCTAGGGGATTCCCAAAATTTTTGTTAGAGAAGGGGGTTATTGGTACTCTCATTGAATCTAGACAGGTTTCTCCGCCCCCTATGTTTGTTGAGGCTGATTTTTCCTTAGACTAGGTATGTGACCACTGTAGCTATGGAAACACACAAAGAATGTCAGGATTTTACTCAGGGTCTCTTCAGTGCACTTACGGCTTTAAAGCCCCTCAAGGATTATTTGTTTCTGCCTATGTTCCTCTAAGGAAGAGTTTGGTTTTGTCTCTGGTGAAGAGTTATGACATACTGTTCTCAAATGTATTCCCCTGTTGCCATGGGGTTTGAGGAAGAGGATTCCCTTAGTCCTGACTCTCCGATAGTGGAATTATCCCTTGGAGACACTGTAGTACATATGATGGGGCATTTTAAATGGGATTGTTCCCAAGTTTCAGATATCCAGAAGAGGTACTATGACCTCTTACAAATGAACTCTCAGACCTTCTGCAGTCCCTCCAGAGGTGGATGATCTTTTGGAAACTTTTTCCTTGGCCTCTCAAGCTCCGACTCTCAGCTTCCTGCTCCAGAGAAGCCTGACAGGTTCTATAAAGTCTCTAAAACTCAAGTTTTTGTGTAAAAGTCCTTCCTCTGACTCTGCTGTTATTTCTCTGAACACTGGTAAACCTTCTAAATCGCTGCCCTATAAGCTTTTACCTTCATATAAGGATAATCACGCTGTGGACTGGTATGGGAAAAAAGCATCCACTTCTGCTACCTTAGCTTTCAGAGCCATTAACTACATATGATTAGGTATGTCCTGGCTCTTCTGTGTAAGCTTGGGAGCACTTTGACTGATATGCCCAATTCTGAGGTAAAGTGGTCTGCCACTTCCATTTTAAGTTCTGCTTCTCAGGTGGTCTGTCATACTGTTAAGTGTAGGTATGATGCTGCAGATAATCCTGTAGAGCAGTTGCAGTGGGATCTTTGATGAGGAGATATTCTGCTATGCTTATAAGTTCTCCATGATGACATTAAATGACTGGATTCTCCTTTAGACAACAAGCATTTTTTTGGCTCTGCTGCTGTACGTTTTATGACTTTACAGGGTAAGGGAAAAGTCATGCAGGACTTGAAACAGATCTTCCTTTCTCCTGGTTCTCTGTTCCAAAGAAATTATCCATCTAAATCATCCTTTGTCCACTGGCAGTCAAGGTAGCTTCCCAGGAGCAAGCAGTCCTCCAAGTGAGTTTTTCCTGATGAGCTTTCTCAGGCACCTAAGGGTCAAAAGCCTTCCTTCTCTTCCTGACTATTTACATTCAATGATTTCTACCTCTTGGCCAGATTTCCCTTTCCCTCAGGATGACCTTGTCTGTTCCTGTCTGATAGCAGATGACTACAGATTTATAGGTGTTTTCCATTGTCCAAAACTGTTATTTTATGGTTTGAAAGTCCCTTCCTACTTTATAATGCCTTTCTCAGCCTCCTTCTTGTGAGTTCCCTCACTTAGTTCTTCAGGATCTTTTGGTACAGGGAAACATCCAAACATCCAGCCAGTTCCTAATTCCTCAGCAGAGCACAGGCTTTTATTCCAAGATGTTTCTGGTTCCCAGAAATGAGGGGTCTTGGAGGCCCATTCTGCATTCTAAACATCTTTTTCCGAAGGTCAGAGAATCTAGTGGCCTTAAAACTTTGCTGATGAGCTCAGTCAGAATAATTTCCAAAAATCATGAAACCCAGGTAGTGTTCAAAACAGCAAGCCTTTATTCATCACAGACAAGCGATCCTCAGTAACAAAAAATCAGAAATATTTTAACAATGTTAAACATATCAGCTTTTATATACTTAGAAGTAGGTTTGGAAAATACATGTAATGTTTAATTTTAAACCATTCCGTTCATAGCAAACAATATAAACAGGGCCGTAAAAGTGCATTTTAGAGCAGTAAGTACCCGCCCCCACACACTACTACTAATTAGATCAGTGATGGCGAACCTTTTGGATTTGGTGTGTCAAAAATTCGGAAAATACCTAATTTTACTCCGTTTGTATTGCCCCCCCACCAAACAAAAATAAATAAAACAAAATAAATAAAACAGCATAGCGCTCAATACATCGTGGATAAATCTCAACAGAATCGGGGACAAATCTAGAAATAAGGACATGGACAGTTTTAAACTACTAGTACTATTAATTTGAGACACTGACAGAAAAAAATGAATGTGAATTAATATACGTTTTCTGAAGTAAAATAAGTCTAAGTGTAAAAAGTCACCAGTTTTAGGAGGGATTAAGAGGGACAGTTGAGAGGAATGTAAAACAGCAAACTCCTAGAAACGCAGACCACTTGCCCTTTGCAGAAGTGCAACCACGAAGAGGAAACAATGTCAGCACTGTCCTATGCAGACGGTATCGATACAGTATACCAAAGTAGTCTTTAAGGTTAATAACTTCCATACCTCTGCAGCCGTGTTGTTGAACTTGCTCCTGGCACAAAATAATTCAGTGCACATTCACACTAGCACCAAATGCAAAAGCAGTTTCTTTGGTAACTGTGGCGTTGGTGAACGCTGGCTTGTCACCCAGAACATTGTGGCATATCACTTTTGACACCACTAAATAATGGCATCTTGAAAAGAATATCAAGTTCCCACTTGAGGAGAACTGCATTAGCAAAAATGGGGGCACATGCAGCCCCCGTCGCTACTCTTGTAAGGTGCTTGCAATATTCACTACCAAAGGCCATGAAGTTGTTGAATACTGTGTCCATGAAGTCATGAACAAGTAATTGATCTTGTTCTGTAAGCCCCCCCACTCTCTGAACTGTTTCTTCAAACCATTTCCAATCTCTCTTCTTGAGAGATAACTGAAAAAAAACTGTATACATCACAAGTAGCAAATAAAGATACTGTCACCATTAATGTGACGCAATTTGTTAAGCAAGTCCCAAGAATCTCTGACATGGGGGAACAGGAGAAGCATGTTCTTCAATTTCAGGTCTGTAAACTTTCCCAGAGGTTCTGTAATAGAGCCTCCTGTGGCCACAATGGGCCTTAACAGAGAGTACTCAACATTCAAATGTATTTTTGGAATCCCCAAAATTTTTGAAATCACTGGATTGACCTACAGAAGGGAACTTGTACGGTTTGTGTGAAATGTCTCATAACAGTTCAAGAATGTGCTTAATACTTCTGTATGCAATGGATATTTCATTTAGGAAGACCACACTATAGGTCCGGGTGTCTCCTAATAAATTACCGCCTGGATATCTAAAGCTATTTCTTTTTGCTGTTCCTTTAATGACAAGTAGCATTTTTCTTCTGTTCGCTTTCTTTCTACCAGAGCAGTTGCATCTTCCGTTTTTAAGGGTTTGGATACTAGGTCCATTTTAAAAGCTGCTGCTTGGTCTTCTGTACATACCTTTACTAAACATTGCAAGTTGGGTATGATTAATAGGGCCAGAACAGATTTTGCCAGGGCCATCCTTCCTAGGTTTTTGGAGAGTTCCATTGTCTTCCTCTCATGCTCTCCAGTAGCTTTTGTACTCTCCTATTTGTAAAGGATACTGAAGTAGTGATAAGGAAGGACATAGTATAGTTGTGTAAGATCTTACCAGGTCCTACTTCACTGTTGCAGTATTCAGCCCCTCCCCCTTCTGCTTGTTGCTATCTGTTGCTCTCCTTTTGGCAAGGGGTCTTTCTTTCTTTCTTTCTTCCTTCCTTCCCAGATGCACTTGGTCTTGTTTTTCCTCTTGGGTTGCTCTGGTTCTTCTGAGACAATTCAGTTCTGTGGATTAGGTGCTCATATGTACCTAATGCTTTGGACATAGGGCATGCATCTGACATGTAGCCTGGAAGGAGTAAAGGCTTCAATATTCTGACCAGATGTTCAGCTATCCATGGCAAGATACCCCATTTGTAAAGAATACTTCAACAGTGAGAAGTAGGGCATGTACTGTTACGGTAAAATCTTGTACAATTGTATTGTACCTTGGCTAGAACCTGCAGCAGTTGAATGCAACAGAAGGACAAGCTACACAAAGGCCCTAAAGAGGTTCTCAACAAAACTGCAACTTGACCACTCATTGAAGTCCCATGCACACTTCCCTGTCAGAGACCAGCAGAAACCAGTGCCCCTCTACTCTTTCTCGCACTTAGAGCAAAGCAGTAGCATTAGTCCCAAGCTGGCTGCAAAGAAGCAATTTTCTGACTTTCCAGTGATTACTTCCTAGGAATATTAGGAGTTAATGCCTCCCTGCTCCATCTCTCACCTGGAGCAAAACAGAAACAATAATCCCAAGCTGATTCTTGAGAAGCTGCCCCTAAGCTCACCAGTGATTGATAGCCTAGTTCCAGATGTTATAGATTTTAAAAAGTAAGATGCGGAAAAAGCTTAATCTGAAATTTGCAGTGTGCCCAGTACAATGAGCAGATGACATGAGACTGTGAAGAGCCTCCAAAGTCAAATTTGTAGTAGTGACGGGTAGCTCAAAAGCCATCTAATTTAAAAGCACAATTGGGATGGGAATATCAAATCTAGTCAGACATTAGCTGTAGTCACACAAAATTAAATTAGCTGTAGTCACTGGAAATTAAATTGCCCAAATACGGCCTGGCCTGCCTGCAACTAACCAATTAATAACCTGTTACAAAATTAAAAAAAAAAAAAAGTAAATAATTGTAAGGTGAGGAGAAGGGAGGAGCAAACTGTTTTGTATATATGTATCCTGCTATCCAGAATTTTTTTTTCTCTCTCTCTATAGCGCTAAGCTGATAGGAACTTGTGTGTGCGTGTTTTATTTAGTACGGATTTATTATAGTTAGATTTCAGTTTTACAGAACAGCAAGCTTAACAAGCTTAATGCACTGCCTTTGTAAAAGAACATTAGGACAGTGAGCAATACCCCAAAGTACTGAATATTTTGTATTTAACCTTCCGTTTTTGTCCACTTATTTCTTGTCAGCTTATCTTCCAAACTGTTTGTTATTAACTGTAAACATTGCTACAGATATAAATAATAAGGATTGCGAGATTGTTCATGCCAAATATGTCTACTGAACGTGCATTGACAGTTTTTAAACTGTTAACACATTTAGACTTATAAAAGATGGCAATGAGGCCTAACTGCTGGTGCTTTCTCATTCAGTAACAACACACCGTCATGCCGAAACATATTGAAAGTTAAAGAAATAGGTTTGTGCTTGGTGAGTTGTGTGTGTGTGTGTGTGTGTGTGTGTGTGTGTGTGTGTGTGTGTGTGTGTGTGTGTGTGTGTGTGTGTGGTAGAACTTTCTGCATGACATGCATTTAGTTTTCTTGTGTAGATGAAAATCATCATTTTTGAAATTAGTTTTTTATGGTATTGTATACTTGCCTTGAGCATTTCTTTCAGGTGTCTGTGTGTTTTAGTTAAGTGTTTTTTGATTGTTTCATTCAGCTTACTGTTTAGCATTTCGGAACAGTTGTCAAAACAATTTTACTGACACTGCATAGTTCTGAAGTGCGCAGAGGTGCAAGTTAGATGCTGGACAGCTTTTGCAGGCTAATAATGTAGTTTCTTCAGACTGATAAAGTTATCCAAATATTGGCTGGGGAGCAGTCCATCTTAAACGGACAATATTTTAACATGTGGTCTGTTTATTCAGCACATTTCCATTGGCAGAGAGATGTTTCATTAATTGGCATGTGTATTATATCCAACTGTAACATAGTTTGATTAAAAAGTAATGGCTAGGCAGGAGGTGCTGTCCCAGCTGGAATATAGAGCCAGTTAAGTGTGATACAGTTGTAGGGGGTTATGGTATGATCTGTGGCATATGCCTGCGTTTCCTGGTGTTCATGTTTATGTAATATGCTTCATGATTTCTTATGCTGGTTTTTGTTCTCCACAGGCACTAATTAAACTTCCTCCTCACATCTCACAGTGTGATGATGTTGCAAGATTCTTTGAGCCAAGGCCAGAAGATCTAAACCCACCAAAAGAGTAAGGATTTTGTTCTTATATGCTCCTACCATGGTTTTGTAAACAGCAATTCTTAGTGCTAGTTTAACCAGAACAGGATTGTATAAGTCTGTTGTAGCTGAAACTGATGTGCCTTCGTCATTTACTACATAAAAATTATTGCTTTGCATGATTTATTCCCTTATGTCTGATTTCCTTAGCCCAAAAATACTTTTGTGCGTAGCTTCTTATCATGGGTAAGATGCTGTACCATTCTCTACCACTTACTGTATTTAGGGCTTCATGCTAAAACTAAATAAATAAATTGCAGACGTTTGAGTCGTAGTAGGAGATATGGGGTATTAGTAGCAGGCCTTGCTTTTTCCATAATGCAGTACCTGTAGCAGGACCTTTGTAAAGTGTCAGCTAATAATTTCTGAAACGCGTCTATTTTTACTGTTCCAATAGTTTAATTTACTTGGATGCACCTGTATTGCAGTTATGTCTGGTTGCTTCATTGCTTATAACCGTACATTAGTCCAGGTGTAAGTCTGGCTGTCACTCTTTGGTGCCGGCGATCTGTATGCAAGCATAAGTAAGGCCTTAACAGGTCGACCTCAGATTGCCTGTGCTGTAGGAAAGGTCTTTCTGGGTTGTGTTGGCCTGACCACAGTAATACATGGGGATTTGTGCAGGCTTAACAAGACAAAGGTTAAATGCGTGCTCTGCCTCAAAACTAAGAGCAAAATCAGTTATCAGAAGTTGTGGAAGTTTATTCTGCATGAATCTTAATTATACACTCAGTTTCTTTTTCACCATTCCAAAGATGATGACATTCCACCTTCTTTTGCCCCTACCTTCCTGTTAACTCATTATCAGCTGATGCTAGTAAATCACATGCATCTCTTCCTTCACACCCTGCTTGGAGATGTTCATGTAGTTTAAAGCTAATGTATGGTATGTAGTACAAATTCATGCAATACTGCTCTGAAATATTAGTCTTACTTGAAACCTTACTAAAGCCTATGAGAGTTACTGAACAACTCTGTGAATGTTTTGCTGAATGCTGCAACTTTGTATTGTATCCATGTAAAATGACTGTCATTGTCTATGAGGGACCTGTATTATGATATCTGCCATTGACAGTTTGTCAGAAAGTTGTATGTTTACTGTGGCAGTTATATATTGTTCGGTACTCAGATGACTTCACCCCATCCTGTACATGTATGATAATTTGAAGGTATTATCTGGAGTTTGTTCATGTTTCAGTGGCTCACAGACTTGACTAAGAGATCACGGGCTTTATACAAACATCTGCAAGACTTGTAGCCGGTAGTATAGAGTTAAAACACTCATCCTCTCTTTGCATGCCTTCTTTGACAAGTGAAACCCATGTTTAAGAGGAAAATTAACTTCATTTGGGGTGCAGTACATTCCACTGTAAAAAAAAAGTTGAGTCAAACCTAGGGAATTCTGTATAGAATTAATTCCTACCCATCTCCTGAAGCCTGAGTCAGATTAGCTGACTGTGTTCTGAAAAGTGTTTGAGATCTCGTGTTATGTACTCTGCTGTAGATGATATTGTACTAATAAACATGTAGCTGCTTACAACAGTCTCGCTCATTTTGTATCTCGGGTGGATGGCTGATCATATCACTGCAGACCTCTCATGAAACTGATGCGAATTGTAAAGCAAATTAAACATTTCTCATTTGATGATGCATTTAGGCTCCTGTGTAGTCATATAAAATCTAAAAAATCTGGTCATTAGTGGTACACTCCAGAAAGGTACATTTGGTCCTTTTCAACCTTGCTTATTAAATGTGGAGAAAGTCAGAATTTCTGTTGAGATGGCATGTCCATCATCCATCTGATTAAACACAGAAATCTGATAAAGAATTCAGCATGAAAGAGTGAAAAATGTAAGAGTTCAAAGCCAAAGTAAATAACTTTTTGCCTTCATAAATGAAAGTGCTCATATAGTGTCAGTCATTTCAACCATATCTTAATTCTCACTTTATGATATTGTCCGATGCAGTATATGTGAACACATACAGAGGTTGCTGGAGTCAGGCATTACATCACATTGGCTACTTTTCTTTGAGTTGTCTTCATTTACTCTTTAAGTATGCACTTATTCTTTTTAAAATGTTCTCACTCAAGAACTGGATATAGTGTTTCACCTGAGGTCTTGTGACCTATCTAGGGCTTCACTGCTGATTTTTACAATATTTAGGGACATGACTTAAATGCACAAACCAGTTTGTAAATTGTATTCAATTCCGTATTTACTTTGAGCTTAAAATCAGACAAGTCAAATTGGTAGGAAAAATATGTTTAAAACCTGGCTAACAGTCGGAACATTGTATTTACACAAGGAGCAACTTCAAGGTGTGTCACCAACAGCATATGGAAAACAGTAACCAGCAACATGGAAAGATCCAGTCGCTGCAACCAGCTCTACAAGCACTTGTATAAGGTAACACCCTGTAAGGGAGATGGTAATGATAGACCAACTACAATACTAGGTAATAAAGTTGTGTGTGAAAGCCATAGCCGGCTTTTAGGCACCAGCGAACCCTGTGGTCGCTGGGGACCCCCTGTTTCTGGGGGCCCCCAACCACAGCAAGTTTTCTTATCTTGATATTTTGTAACATGTCTGTCAAACTAACAAAAGCTAGTACAGCAATCTTGTATACTTAATAAATCAGGTGGGTAATAACTTATTTATATCTCCTTTAAACTTCAAAGATAACTTTGGTTGTAGTAACAGTGTTTCATCAAGTAACAGGCTTCACAATTCCATTAAATATTTTACCACTGGTAGGTAGCTGCAATACCTGTGGCTGCAAGGGGGGCCCTTAATCATCCTTGACTGTGTGAGGGCCCCACAAAAGTAGCTGATGGTTAGGAAAAATGAGGAAAAAAAGTATTAATTTCCTGATTATGCTCTTTAACCTGAAGAGGGCTGTGGCATGACCCTGTTAGAATAAAGCTGATAATGAACATAAAGTAAGCAGTAGGGAGATCAGCAGGCATAAGTGACTGACTCCTGATGTGAGTGCAAATCTTGAAAGAAGAGCTGATGCTTCCGATCTTCAGGGATGTTTTTGTTTTCTTTCAGGGAGTTTTATAAATACTGGTAGAACACCAGATACTACAACTCTCAACTTCTTTACTGAAGAATTCAGTTGTGTCTTTCAGCTTTTCCCGGTTAGGGGTTGCCACAGCGGAACTCCGGTCCGCTAATGATTGGTAGTTGATTTTTACGTGCCGAGTTACCAGCCCTGCCGCACAACCTTCATCGAAGGTACGCCCATTCATGCATGTCTCCATGCAGAAGACGCTCTAGCTGAGAATCGAACCGGAGAGCATCTTACTGTGAGGCGACAACACTACCGCAGCACCACCACCGCGGGTCTTACTGAAGAATTCAGTACAGTACCAAAATAATAGCAGAATAAAGCCTCAAAATCAGGAGCACATTTTAAATATTACTCTAATTCACTTAAAAAGTTAATGGAATAACATCTTTTGCATCAATATACATTTTTGGATAATTCAAAGCATAAACCTCTGATGCCTGGAATTGACTGTCTGTATTCCTGAATGATTTAATAGCAAATCAAAATTTTTATGAAGGACAGAGCAAAATCAGGAAAGGTCTGTGAAATAAGAGACAGTGACATTTATGCAGTTCTCCTTACCAAGGTAAATAAAAGTGACTTACCCCTGCTAGCGTTTGATGATTGTTATACACTAAACTGGTGTGGCAGTACCACTGCTGCACAATGTATTGCTATTTTCTGAAATAAGTACAAAACTAGTATTGCTGTTGTTTTTGTGTGTGCTTGTAAAAAATATCACTGATTTTTCTCTCTCCATATACCCAATAATGCCAAGAATCATATGGGTATCAGTGAAAATGTAGCTAACAAGTCATTGTATTTCAAAAGGAATGTGTATCCGTGGTGGTGGTGCTGCGGTAGCGTTGTCGCCTCACAGTAAGATGCTGTCCGGTTCGATTCTCAGCTAGAGCATCTTCTGCGTGGAGATATGCGTGATGGGTGTACCTTCATTGAAGGTTGTGCATCAGGGCTGGCAACTCTGCACGTAAAAATCAACTGTCAATCATTAGCGGACCGGAGTTCCGCTGTAGCGACCCCTAACCGGGAAAAGCCGAAAGGCACATACAATGCATGAAATGTGTGTCAGAACATTCAGGCAATGTAATCTTCAAGGAGACTGGTAGCCCCCACTCCCCAGACTGTATAAATTAATACAGGGGACTCCCTTAATCATCCTTGACTGTGTGAGGGTCTCACAAAAGCTGTTGCTGGTTGGGGAAAAAAATGAGAAAAAAGTATTAATTTTCTGATTACACTCTTTAACCTGAACAGGGCTGTGATTTGACACTGTTGGGATTGAGCTGATAATGGCCTCTGCTCTCATCTGCACTTATTCTTAAACCAGTCCTGCTCAGATGTGTGTGTGCACAGAAAGCTGCTGTAGGTTTTTTGGGGTGTTACTTCTTTAATTTTCATTTCAGTCAAACCATAAAGGTGTGCACATGAGGTGATTGCAGTTTATCTTTGGGCTGAAGACTGTGTGGTCATGGTTTCTTTTACTTTTCTCACAGACCTCAGAGATGTATAAAGGTTACTATAACTTGTGTAGGGACAGTGTACTGTCTGAGAAACAAAGTAAAATACATTTCTGTAATCATTTTTTCAATATCACATCAGGCACGTATACAGGTAGCTTTCATTTATGGTTAGGGTTGAGGAGTGAGAAGGCATGCTATGTATATCTATGTCAGCATTCAACTGTAACACATGACTGTGGCAATTTGAACCTCTCCTTTTATCCCAGTCTAACACCAGAGGGATGCATAGGCAGGGACAGTCTTTTTTGGGGGGAGTTAGTGAAGCAGGCCATATTCCTGGACTGGACCTCTGTATCCAGACAGCAAATAGATTGTTAGTTTGTTATGAGCTACTATTTTGTCATCTTTGAAAATTAAGCCTTGGGGTACAACTTATCTTCCTTGAAAGAAAAATAAAGACTGAAATTCTTTTATTGCTCATGTTTTTGGTTTATGGCACCATTGGATTACAAGGTTGGGAAAATGCTCTAAAATGCATCACAAACCTATAACCCTATGGCTTCCTGGGCCCTGGTTTAGTGAGTTATTTCCTAAATGGTTATTACTGTGCAGTCTTGGTCAAGAAAGGTGTGCCGAAAGGTTTCAAGGAAAACTTAAGCTGAACAGCAGCAATGAATTTCCTTCCTTAATTGTAATTTCTTTTCAAGCCAACATTGGATGAAAAGATTATGTAAAAAGAAAAATAAATAAAATGCACGTTAGAGCTTATAGACAGCATTTCACCTAAGTCCAGGCCTGTACATAGAGTTGCTATAATGTATCATTGCTGTAACTAAAATGCCAGTAACTGTTGAATGTCCCTGTATGAGATGGGCGAATATAGCGTGGTATATACACCTGGTGCACTGTAAGAGCATTGTAGCTACAGGTAAGTTTGTACATACTATTGCTAAAAGTTTGCAGCATGAATTAAAAGGCTGCTTTGGAGGGGTGGCAGTGGCAGGGTTACTTTGACAGAAGTGCCTAGGGGGGCCCCCAAAATGCTAACACAGGCCCTGGTGGAAGCCACTTTTTATGAAGCATTATTGAGGAGAGATATTCTGCTTTATATGTACAAGTTCGATTCAGAGCAGATGGCAGGGAGAGTTGTCTGAATGACAAAAAAAAAAATGAGACCTCTTTGTGTAGTGGTTTTATTTCCAGCTGTGACAATGAATTTTGTGTAATAGTGCAGTGCAAACTATGAGGGAAGGTTTGCATATCTTTTGGACTAAATGTTTTTTGTCATGGGATGTTGTAAAAATTGCATCCAGCTGACTCTTGAGTGAAGGTATGATGCAGTCAAAAGGATAGAATATGTCCATTTGTTTATTTTATGGACATTCAGCAAATGCATGCAAAAACATGCACCGGTTATTTTAATTTTATTACATAAACGCATTCTGCATGACAGCTGGTTTACGTTCATCTCGGCATGAAGCTACAGTTGTGAGCTTTACTGCTGTATATGCAGATAGGCCACGGCTGCAGAGGGGAAAGACTGAGAAAATGCTCAGGTAAAAAACACTGAATTATTGTTTCCTATTTCTCCATACATAAAGTATATTGTTTGATGAAAATCTCATGACTTTGGGACTTAAGTGCTACCTAACCCAGACATGAAGCAAAGACAGGGATAGTAAATAAATAACTGATTTACCACACCTTCAGTGAAGCAGGAAGTTTCAAATTAGGACAATGGCCCTCTTTGCAGATGTCATCTGTCTGTAGGTAGTTTTTCTTTACTGTCACCATGTTGCATTCGTTCAGGAAGTGAGCTGTTAATTTTAACTTTACTGACAAGTGTATAGTGCACCAGAAAGCAAGCTTGACGAGCAGCTAGTGGTTCATAGGTGTTTACTAGGCTAATGACCACAAGGACCTTTTTAAGCCTAGATATGCATCCCAAATATCTGATAAGTTCTGAAGGGTTGGGAGGGTGGCTTAATGGCTAAGGTGCTTGCCTTACAAACACAAGGTGCAGGGTTTGAGTCTCACAAGGGGATTAGGGCTAAAAAAAAAATGGCAAGGGCAGTTAGCTTAGTACTAAACTATGAACCTATAAGTGTAAGCATGGGCCTGAGAGATGAACCATTTACAGGTTACCTGTGTCCATTAGAGACATAGGTACCAAACTAGGGATGAATTTCTGGTTTCCCATCCAGTTGTCCAAGTTGCACTTGAATTGGGTTAGAGAGGAACTCTGCTTCACGTGGATGGGGGGAGCCTGTTCCATAGACAGTGTAATCTCTGGGATACATGCCTATTTCTCCAGCAGATCCTATTTATATCACAGGCAAGGTTTAAGTCTTTAGAACGGGTAATTCTGGTGCTGTTTGTTTTGTGGATATGCAGGAAGTCCATCAGAGTGGAGTCTGACAAATGCCCTGTATGCCAGGCATAGATCTCCCCTCAAAAGCCTGCAGGCGATAGAATACAGGGATAGAGCCTTGAGGCGGTCTGCGTAGGACATATTACTTGCGTCCTGTATTCTTTTAGTGAGGAACCTCTGTGGATGTTCCAATTGTTTGGATATGCCTCAAGTACATACCAAAGGGGGTATTGTACTCGGTGATAGGTCTAATGGATGCTGAATACAGTGGATCAATGACTTCCTTAAACTTAGATGCCATATCTTTGCTTATAAGTTGCACAACATAGAATGATTTCCTCACCGCAGTAGACACATGAAGATCAAAGGCTAGATTGCTATCTATGTATTTCCCTAAGTCCCTGACTACTGGGTCAGCTCTAAGGGGTGTGTTGTCAATATGATAGTTACCAGAGATGGATGACTTCCCAAAGGATACTATTGAGCATTTCTTGACATTTCGTTTTAGTCCATGGCTCTGACACCCATTGTTTGTCTGTGTCAGCCCCTCCTGGAGGACATTTGTGTCAGTGTGAGATTCAATGACAGCTCCTAATTTGCAATCGTCTGCTAATCTAGTCAGCTAGAGACCACTGACATTGGCCTTGACTTCTGAGAAATAGATGCCAAAAAAGAGCAGTCTAAGGACTGATCCCTGAGGGACTCCAGTTGTGACTAACCTCTTTGTAGAGGTGGACTCCCCAATTCTAACTTCCTGGGTCCTGTCTGAGCCAGTTGGCTATTCACCATGTGACATACAGGTTTGTATCTAACCTCTTAAGTTTGTCAACAATGCCCAAATTGGGGTATTGTGTCAAACGCCTTGGCCAGGTCAAGATAGGCAGTGTGAAGGATCTTGCCCTCATCCATTGCTTTGGTGACCTTCTTAAAGAAGTCCACCAGGTTGAGTAGGCATGATCTGCCCTTGAAACCAAGCTGAGTTGAGTCTAGTGTCTGGAGGTTTACTATATCTCTATTGAACATCTCCATGATAGTTTTTTCCATGGCCATACATATAAGACTATTGAGACTTTTGGGTCTGTAGTTTCCAGGGTCTGTAGATGGCCCACCTTTGTGCAGAGGGGTGACGGTTGCCTTTTTCCATTCATGAGGCACAAAGCGTGTTTGGAGACTACAGTTAAATAGTAATTCCAGAGGCCCTGATGGGTTATGTTTCATGCTATTTAGAAGGTATTCTGGGATATTGTCTGAGCCCACTGATGCAGTGTTCGTGGACTTAGAGCATTAAGGACCTGTCCCCTAGTGATAATAGGGGGAGTTATATTTGATTATATTTCCTGAGGGAAGGTTAGGGGAGGGGAGTAAAGTTGGAGCTGAATTTATCAGCCAGGAGGTTTGCTATATCTTCTGGTTCAGTATAGGTGGCTCCATTTACAATGAGCTCTGCACAGTATTGTGCATTGCCTTTGAGGCACAGGCTTAGCTAAAGAATGCTTTGTGGTTGTCTTTGGCATGGAAGGCCAAACTTCTCTCAGATTTGGCTTTGGTAGATTTTATTTCTCCTCCGAGTTGTTTGTTTAGTTTGAGAGTGCTTTTATCCTGCTGGGTGGTGCACCTGATTTTCTTCCTCCTGTTATACAGCCAATTGATTTTGTGATTCTACCAGTGTGCCTTGTTTTTTGAGTTAGTTCTGTACTTGGTGGGTACCGCTGCCTCTAAGCAGCTATTAGTATGCTTACACAGGGTTTCTGTGAACATTTCTGCATAGGCAGAAGTGTTCTCAGGGTTTATGGGGGCTTGCAATTTTGCCAGGTTCTCATTTAGTAGGAGTAGCTTAACTTTAGAATAGATCCTGAATACTCCAGGTTTAGCTGGGGGACTAGGTTTTATTTTTACTTCAAAGGAGACCATTTTGTGGTCTGACCTTACCAGGGAAGGCATTACAGTAGGGGGTGTGCAGCAGTCTGCCATATTACTGAGGACCAGATGTAGTATGGTTGCACCCCTGGTTGGTATATTGACTATCTGGTCCAGGAACTTTCTGTTTACAAAATCCAGAAATCTCTGTGCATGTACATTTGGTGTTGTATAGGATTCACAGTTAATAGTGGGGTAATTAAAGTCACCCATGAATATGGTATTGGGTTGGATGGTTAATGTTTCTAATAAGTTTAAATACATGGTATGGGTTTCCTGGGTCATAGAAGAGGGACCTATAACTTGCAAGGAAGTGGCATTGGATTTTACCTATGGTGATTTGAACATGGAGCAGCTCAAGTGCATTATCCTGTTTGACCAGCCTTTGAAATATATTTATTTTTGATGTAAATAGAGACACCTCCACCTTTAGTTCTGCTTGTGAAGTAGATGGCCTAAATGTGTGGAAGACATTATAACCCTGCACTGTTGATGTGCTGTCCGCAGCTTTAAACCACATCTGTGAGACCTCACAGATATCAGCATTCTCTAGGGTAAAGAGAGCTTCTAGGGAGTGGAGTTTTTGTTAAGACTCCTAGCATTGAGCAGTAATACCTTTAGATTTTCTTGGTTTTGATTTGCTATGTCGGCAGACCTCCCAACCGTTCCGAATTACTTGGTTTTTACCGAGTTTTGGGGTCCAAATGAAGGGGTGCCACGATTCCCGAGTGGCACCCCTTCAGTTCCAATTATTTTTGCCTTTTTTTAAATTTTCGCGCTGTCGGAGCTGACGTCGTCACGTGCGCAATGACGTCAGCTCCGTCAGGCTACCAGCCAGTCGGAATTGAGCTCAAGGAGCTCACATCATCATTTCCGGCTGGCAGCCAGGAAGCTGAAACGGCGGGAATGGGGAACAGCAGAAACGGTGGCCGGAAATGGAACATGAAGCTGAAAAGGCAGAGTTTGTGAGCCGGGAACTACTCAGGGCAGAAGGCAGAGTTTGCGAGCAACGACAGAGGGGGTAAGGAACCACACTCGTTATTCAGGGTTTTGTGTGTGTGTGTGTGTGTGTGTGTGTGTGTGTGTGTGTGTGTGTGTGTGTGTGTGTGTGTGTGTGTGTGCGCGCGTGCGATTATTTGTTGATCTGGGATGTTATTTGATATAGAGGTGTCTTTATGCTCAAAATGTGTGGGCTGTGTGAGCTTTTACAGTAGCATGGTTTACAGACAAAGTTTTTTTTCTTTTTTGTGCCTTTATAAAATACCGCTCATTCTCTCACATGGAATGTAGTGACAACACCTAAGTATGTGGGGGTGGGGGTTGGTAAAGCCTCACACAGAGATGCAGGGGATCTTACCACTGTGCAAAAATGCTTATTTTAATTTTGGTATTAAGCTGATAGCAACAATATTTGTTGTTTGCTGCTTTGTAAGAACTATTGAGTGCAAGGACATATCAGTAATCATCACATATTGTTTAGCTCAAATTACAAACACACACACACACACACACACACACACACACACACACACACACACACACACACACACACACACCATTTGCTTATGCATTGCTTGACATTATTAGTTCTCATTGAGGACTTAAACCCATGCCCTCCAGAATATTATGGTGGTCTCACTGTCACTGGGCAAACAAGACCCTCAAGACATTATTAAGGATGTCATTAGTGTTTGGTTGAAAATTTGATTAACTAACACTAAACTGCTTTTAGAGGAACAGACTATATGTTTTCAGTACTTTTCAAAACACTTTATTGAGTTTCTGTATCACTTTGGAATTTGTGGACAACCAGTATACCTGCCTGTTTGGCAGAAGGATGACTGTTGCAACTGTGGATTCTGACATATAACTGTTGGGTTCATTTTAATAATTTGCTAGACTTTTTGTTGTATGGCTGCCATTGTTGTTTTGTCCATATGTCACTTGCAATCTGCCTCATCTTACCACCATTCTTAAAAACTCTGCCTATATTTGTGGTGTGGGTATGCCTCACTCTTACAAAATAGGTCTGTATCCTTTTATCCCTCAGGTCATGACACTGATCCCACCTCACTAATATCTAAATATGCTCCATCAGAGGTTGCACTAACTTGGAGAAAAGGGAATTAATTCATTTCCCTTTCCTGTATGTTGATGCATTGACAGAGGCATAATACATATAAATATCTTTCTCTGTAATATAATATAATATATATATATATATATATATATATATATATATATATATATATATATATATATATATATATATATATATATATATATGTATACACCCGCACACGCTCACACAGATCTATGATGAGTGTTCGCGGCCTCAACACCTTGGATGCCTCCTACAAAAATGCTTCAAGGTAGCCTTTCTAAGTATTTAGATTGAGGCTGTCAGATATGGGGTCAGTCAATTAGTATTAGTTATTCAAAGGCAACCCTGTTTTCCATACATGTCCTTAAGTGTCTTACCCAAGGTGTTAGATTGTGAGTTGTGGATGGATTAACCTTTTTGCTTGTGGCTGATTCAGGTATTCAGACTTATAAAACATATTTTGTTTTTGTAACTGTATTGTTCAGTATCTGACCCTTGCACATGACATTGCTTGTGTGCTTTCTCCCATGCCTGACCACCTTAAATTTTACGTGGTAATGCTTGAGCAGAGGGGAGGTAGAAGCTCTTAATAAGAACCTAGTATGAAGGACTGCAGTAACACTGTGCTAGGTGCATCTGAATCCTCCTCAATCAATTTCATTAGTTATATCACAGTGTTAGCCCAGCTTTGGCTGTGGGATAAATGGCAGCTATGTAGTTTTCATGTAATAATGATTTTGTTATACAGCTTGTCGTACATAACTCCTTTTTCTGTTTATTGCACATCTGTAGTGTAACTGAAGCATGTTTGTGGACAAACCAAAGGTGATCTTGTGTATTTTGGTAACATATGCAGTTAAATACTAATATAAATGATTACATTTCTGTCTACACATCTTCACTGAACAGTGAAACAGTACAGTTTTTTTTTTTTTTTTGCAGCAGCAGATGTTTGTTTATAATGTTATCAATGAGAATAATACAGAGCTGCATGGGATTTCTTTTTATACCCTGCTCAATACATGTGATGATAGTTCATTTCCAGTACAGCTAGTGAGCCATTAAGAAGATATAAGGTAATTCCACTTCCTGAAAGATTTATCGATAAAGTTGTCTCGGTTCACTGGTCAGAAATGTGAGAAAGAAGAGTCCTAAAACTGCTAAGCAATGCCATTGGTTAGCCACTGTATTTATAAACCATGCACTAGATGTGCATTAATATAGTCTTCTGTCAGTTGTTCAGCAAACATTTCAGCATACAACTTTAGAGAAAATTATTAAATTAGCAGATCATTTCTGCTATACATGGTTGCGTCAGTTGTATAACTCCAGGAATTGAAGTATTTCTATATTCTATTATTTTCCCTCTGTAAATATAATACTAGATAAGCAAAATTATTTCCAGGTTAAAAAAAATATGTTGCTATCTGCAGTTACTTTTATGAGTATGACACACTATTTTCTATTTACTCTTTCTAGACCTTTGTTTTAACTGTTAATTGAAGTAGTCCTTCATGTACTGTTTTTGTTTCATCATTTAAGTGTGGCTTAATAACTGCATTCAAGTCTGAACATGAAGGCTGTAGGTTCTAGACCCCATTGAAGACTGAGGTCACTGGTAAAAGACATTGAATATCAGAGTACAAGAAATCTGACAGGATGAGGTACTTCTCTGATTAAATATGCTGTCATTCAGTATTGGCCTTTGTATGTGATATTGCAATTGTAGCAAATGATTTGCTATAGTTTGAGTTTAAGTGTTTTTTTTTTTGCTCCTCAATTTCGATTTGAGGAGACCACCAGATAAACTAGGTATGCTTCTGTGTCTGGACCTACCCTGAGAACAGGAGGTATACCCCTCAACATTTGACAAATACTACCTTTTATAAAACTTTTATCAATTGTAGCACACTCATCCTTTGATATATTCCATGCAGTGCGGTTAAGTTGGATCAAACTCTTATATCGCCCCGATAAGGAACTGACACTAGCCAAAAGGTTTACAAAGCTAGCAGAAAACAGAAGTAGATTACCAGGCCTCTCTCCTGCATCATGCACACACCTAAGGAAAAATTTGGACTTATAAGCCCAGCTACCAATCATTATATTTAGTTGTCACTTGTCCTTGGGATCACATACATCCTGTGCTAATGGTACATACTCATAGCATGTAGAATTATAATGACACATTTCTTACTGGACTTTGAAACAAGTCTGTTTGTGAAGATATTTTAAACTAACTCAATTTTTCTTAATATAATTGTATACTATTTCCACATTTGTGCAACTCTGTCATATGCATACATTAGTGTTTATGGTAAATGGGGCGAAATAGCCAGGTAACGGGACATTGGAATGGCTGCAGGGGGACTCTGGTGCCATGTTTTGGTTGTCTGTTCTTCAGTTTGCATTCGAAAGTTGGTATCCCACAATTCCATTGGAGTGGGTGGGGTTACATAATTATGTATGCAAATTAGATGTTAATCAGCGTACAGATTTGTACCTATTTTTCATGGGCCTTGTCCATATTTTTGATGTTTCCAGGTTGAGAGGTATGTATGTCGGAAGTACTTTCAGTTTGGCATTGCCTAAAAAAGGCACTATGGGGGAAGGCAGTGTTTTAGCTAATACTCAAAAGCCTAGAGGTGAGGAGTGTAGACCATCCCTGGCAAAACAGCATGGTCTTGCTGACTAATATTGCACCCCCTTAGAATGACAGCAAAAACTAAGCCGATTATGGCAGGCCAGTAGAGAAAGTATTATAGATTAGTGCAATATTTTAAATGAGTCAGGGCTTCAAATTTCTTGGAATTATAACCTATGAAATGAGGACTGTTCATTTCTGAAAATGAGGCGGGAACTTAAGTTTTTAGACGAGAACTAAACTGGATTATGCAGTTGTTACATTAGAAAATGGAAAATTAGTTCTAGACACCAGAGGAAAATATTTCACTTTCCCAGGAATTTGTATTTTTACCTTTTCAGACATTGAGTGGTCGTATTTGTTTGGTATAGCATCCCATCTAGCTAACACTGTGTCTGCCTTCTGACTCTGATCGACAGGAGTAGATTAAGTAGTGTACACTGTGTTTGCTTGCTTCGGCTGCGGGTTTCTGAGTATTAGAAAATTTTGTCTTATTTATTTTAGTGTAAGCATGACCTGTTTGGTCTACAGCACATGGCTTCAGCTGTTGTACTTGCATGTTTCAAATAAGATGAAGGATTTTACATGAATGCCTGAAGCACTTTTCATAGTTTCACTCTCTGGTAACATTACAACTTCTTAATATGCTTTTTTATGCATCTGACTATGGATATTGGTGTGTACATGCACAGAAGACAGCTTATTAACTGTGAACTTTCTTGTATTTATTTTCATTTGTTTAGCACATCCATTTAACTAACGTGTATATAACACACTGTAATTTGTGGGAGATGGACTTGCTTATTTTCCATTGATGGCATCGGTTTGTCAATTTTGAGCCATTATATCCTAACTGGACCAGCTAGCATTTTATTTGCAGAACTCTCTGCTACATTTTTTTATATTTGTAACTGGGTAAACCCACTGATTACAATAATCCCTTTTCAAGGGCAACCCAGGAGCACTGACTGGTTAAAGAGTCATATAGTAGGGAAATAGAATGAAGCAAACTCTGTACCCTTGGCTGCAGGAAGCAGCTTATTAACAGCTCAAAGCATTCATCTTCTGAGTTAAGTGCCACAATTGTTTACTTAGGGTAATTATGGACTAAAGTGGAGATAAATTCCAGAACATGCTTACCTTTTTTAAGTTAACGAAATAAGCTACATGCTTTTCTGATGCAGTCTGTCTGATTGTTATGGGAGGTTGGGGATGTGAGCTTTAAATCTGTACTATTGCCACCACTAAATATATGTAGCAATACATAATATATGTAAAGTATAAATAAATAAGTGAAGAAAATCTGCTTTAAGAGTGCATAGCAAGTGAACACTGCTGCCTTGAGCTGTGAGTCACACTAACTATAGTCATGTAAGGTTCACAGTAGTATTCAGATACTTTTCCTCACCCAATTGCTGTAAGGCTTCATTTACCCTTGATATGAGAGTAGACATCTTAATCTGTGTCACGCTTTAATTCCCTGTGATTCACACAGAAGCTAGTTCTTCCATCTTTCTGTGGCACCAACAGTACCACTGAGGACCAGGGACCGTTGAATTCCTGGGTTATCTCCAGATGCGTCATCACCTGCATGGATGCTTGACTTTCTCAGGCACGTTGTAAGCATGCTGTTTGATAGGCCACTGGCTTCCTGTATTCCACCAAATTACCCCCTGCTTTAGCATTGAACCTCTCCCCAAACTCTGTAATACTGTTCAGATTTCCTAAATCTGTGTAGGAGATAGCTCTTGTAAAAGTACTGTTACATTTGCTGAGGTATCAGAATAAAGCTTATTGAAAATATCTGTTACAGGATCCCCCACCTGATTCCTGTTGTAACTCACTGCAGATTCTGAGTCCCATTATCTCTCTGTCATTGTAGGGCTCCAACTTGGGAACATGGGAAAGTTTGTATTACTGGTGCTATTTGTTAACTCCATCACGGAGTCAACACTTACCTTTTTCACATTAGTGAAAGTACACTTTCTTGTTGCTTGTAGATTATTGTACCTAAATGGAATAAACACATCACCTTCTCTCCAACAGTATGCTCTTAGGCTCCTCTGTGGCTGTAGCGGTCCTTTAGGTATTTTTATTCTTACCTTGTTTTGTTGCGTTTGTTTTAGGTATTCCTCTACCAACCCCATGAGCTCCCATAGCCATGACATGAAATTTGGGGTATACATCACAACAGACTGCTTCTGAGAACCACACTTACCCTTCTGTTATCATTAATTAAATCTAGGGGGTGACTTTTATCCTGGGATCATTCAGCAGCTCAGACAGCATAAAAAGTGTGTATTGTTGTCATAGCCAGTCTTGGGCAGAGGCCAACTAGGTGGCTACCTAGGGCACTGCTCTAGCAGGGGCACTTGTACAGTAATCTGGATGGTGTAGGTAGACCAGGATTAGGGCACCAGGTGATGTGGGTGTGTGTTGTGGAGCCCTTTTGCCTAGGGCACCAGTTGACCAAAGGCCATTCCTGATTGTTGTAGCATGTATGTGTGCAAAGAGAAGATAGGTCAGATATGTGTCCCACTCCTGCTTAAACAGATGTAGCAAACTTGAGAGTAGAGTTAAACTCCCTAGGAGACTATTTGTTTCCAGATGTTAGGGGTAGTTTTTAACTTTTTTTTTTCCACACACTGCTTCCATAAACAGTTCAGCCGTTATGACATGAAATTATCACCTATGTCTGCTAGCTCTTCCTGGGGAAAATCCAGCCTGTTAAGAATTTCTAACAGAAGATTTGCCACTTTCTCTACCTCGGTACGACAGAGTTACTGCCTCTGCTCACCCAGTAGCATAGTCTACCACTGCCAAAATTAACTTGTGGCATTTGGAAAACTAAGCAACCACACATTGGTCTATGGCCACCCTTTGAAATGGTTCCTCGGTAACTCAAAAAGACACCAGTGCACATACTTCTCAATCTCTTACATCAAGCAATCTGGACAAAGCCCGAAATAATGCAGGGGCAAAGGCCCTAAAATAGGGGCACTTTTTATATATCGCTCTTACAAACTTAGAAAGCTGATAGAGAATAACAGATTTTGCATTAGCATGGATTTTTTCAAGGGTATGGAATCTAAAACTCAAATGTTTGTCATTATTTTTTGACTTCAGCCTTCAATAATTTGCCAGAAAAAACACAATTTTATGAGAAACAGACCAAAAATATAAGGCAAAAATCTGGACATTCCATGAATATCTGTACAGTTGGGGAGGTATGCCAGTGCAGCTTTAGATTTACCTTCTGACTTGCCAACCTTTGGTATTGATCACATATTTTCAATTACTGTCTCTCATGTTTTTAACACCTGGCCAATAGAAAGTTTGTGTAATCCTTTTTTTATACTTACCATACCCATGCAACCTAAAGAGGGGGTTCATACGTTGTGACCAGAAATGGCTTGTAGAACTACCGGCTATTGCCGTATTCTGTTTCTCCTCTTCCTGTAGCCCCCACATTCAGCACTCCTTTCTCTGTACAGTAACCCCTTGTTTCCGAATACAAACTCCCCTTGCCTTTGGGAATAGAGACCTCCTTGGCTACCTCTCTCAATTCCTTTGAGGTGGGATCTGAGAATTGTGCCTGCCTGAATTCTATTTTTTTGATCCTCAATCCCCTTTCCAAAGGAAGCTGAGTAAGGCTGAAATTCAGGTCTGCTGCTGTGATCAAAGCCTTGCCTTGAAGAAACATCCATTTTCATTGAAGCTTAGCACTTTTTGACAGCTGTGGTTGAGATTCAGGCTTGCTGATGCTGTCTGTCTCTTCCCATGAAGTAGCCAAATAATTACCCTTAAATGGAGACGGGGGGGGGCATTGGTGAGTCTTCCTTTGCTGCTAGCTCCACATGCTTGGCTGTGTCTGACTGCATAATATACACAAGGCACTGTATAATCAAAATATTTTGTGATTTAAAATGTCTGCCAATATATCATCAATCAGTAGCATCTGTCTCTTCAATTGCTGTCATTCCTTATTCAAGGGAACTCTTTACAGTGGTAGCTGAAAAGGTCTCCGTCTCCCAGAACCCTCACTGGTGTAGATTACCTGAACAGATATTGTTCCTGTTTAATAATCACAGGCTTTAACAATAGCTATGTCTGACATTTTATCCTCTTAGCAATAGCCCCTTTCTTCTGCACCTTATTGTGTGTAACTGTGGAATAAGCTTATCAGTGATAATTTACCAACCCAGGTTTTGGTACCCTTATATGAATGTATATACAACACCGCCACAGTTGTTTAAAATTGAAGAAACAAAATTATTTATTCAAAGAAATTGTGATAGTTTGGAACAGTGGTTGTCTCAAAACAACCTTTGTACTCGTCTTGCGATACTAGGTATCCCTTTCTTGTGTAGCTGTGCCATGTTCGCTAGATACAGGTCACACTTTTTTCACATCTTATCAGTTATGGCGTATTCTTGGTTTATTAACCAGATTCTCATATCCATAGGTAAAATACTGAGTGCTTACTTCATTATAAGAAGATTTCTCAACATTGACAATGACAGTAATAAAAAAGTAAACCTCAAAGGATAAACGTCCCAGTACACTGAAAAAGTCCCAAAGGCAGATGAAAAATGATAAATTGTGTATAGGATAAGACAATGCAGTTAGTTCATGAACATACTTTATTGGTAAGCACTTCTGCGCCCATTCAAAGGTGCTTCATCAGACCATTTAAAACCAAAACAACTGAACCATAAATAAGGATACATCATCAATTGCATCATTCCAAGCATCCAATCATGTTTGAAACATCATAAAATAAAAATAAAATTAAAATCAATGCTTAAATACATATCCCTAAAAGTCAATTCAAAATGGTTATAAATCATAATAAAACGCAAGTATAACTCACTAAACATGAGATCAAGAATTTTAAAAAATGTAAAAGATGGACCATTTGATATTCATTTATTTCAATGGACATGCTAATAAGGTTTAAGAGGAATATTGGCATTTAGCTCAGGGGGCTTATCTGCATGTAATCTCACAATCCACTTGGACTCGCACTGTTCCAAAAAATTAAGAAGAACACCAAAATGTGAATTCATCTGCATTTTGCTGATGACCATAAAACCAAAATCATGGTCTACACTTTTGTCAAGAACATGTTTAGCCAATGCACTTCTTTCAGGGCCTTTATTTCTAATAGCATTCAGATGCTCCCTTATAAACTCACGACGTAAGCGAACCATTTTTCAAACATAAAAAGAGGTACAGATGTGACATAGTGCAAGACAGACAACAAAGTAAGTATTACAATCAGCAGCAATATTAAACCCATAACACTATTTAGTGATGGGATGACAGAACTCAGAATTGCTTAAAAGTACATAACAGAAATTAGTGTCCACATGGCAAAGTCCCAACACTACATTGGGACCTCTCTTTACTCTCAAAGCATAATAAAAATTTGAGATTTTTATTATTCTTATACTGAAAACTGGGTTTGTCACCAACCACCTCCCGTATTTTTTCATCAGACCTAAGAATAAACCAATTCTTGTTAACTATCTGCTTAATAATAATCTATGGAATAATGTATGTTCATTGGTACAGACAAAATTCCAAATCCACCTAAAGTGGTGGTTCCTTCAGCAGCTACCCTTGCTGGAGTGAAAAAATAGGGTTTGACTTAACCTTTTTATCCGTTCTATATTTTTGTTGATTTTATCATGCTTATAACCACGCTTCAAAAGGTCTAATTGAAGCTTCTGCATATCTCTGTTAAATCTGGATTCATTGTTCTTTAACCTTGAAAGATGCATGGATTGTCCTTTTATAATCTTATACACGTGAGGTGGGTGCATGCTGTGTCTATGCAGAAAATGATTCCTTTTACATTTCTTAGTATGTAACCCTGAGCTAAAGGGTCCCTATCATTGCTCTTGTATATTACCACATCTAAAAATCCATGGTATTAATTGAGTACTCGTAAGTAAAAGTTAAATAACTGGTACTTGACTGCAGAAACTGTATGAAATCATTCAAGGCATTGATGGAGCCATTCCATAAAAAGAAAATGTCATCAACAAACCTGCGATATAAGCAATCATGTCTACTAAACTCATGCTCTCCCAGGGCTATATTTTCTTCCCAATCAGCCAAAACAATTTTGGTGTAATTATTGGCACATGGTGTGCCCATAGCTATGCCCCTACTCTGAATGTAATAGAGTCAAACCAAAAGACATTGTTTTCAAGAATTAATTCCAATAGCATACAAATCGGGTAAATTTTCCCTTCATTATAAGAACTGTGTGTGGCTAAGTAAGATTTCATTGCTAAAATACTTTGATCATGGAGTATAACGGTAAATAAAGAATTAACGTCCATGGACACTAATAAGCAGTCACAGTATTGAGTAATATCTAAATCACTGACACATTCTTATAAATCATTTAAAAATTGTTTTGTATCAAGCAAAACATTTTTAGAATTTTTTCAATATGGATTTTAAAGTCTTCTCTACATATATGGAAAGTGACTCTCAACATTTCAAACTTTGTAGTTTGACAACTGATCACCAGCCTATTAGATGTTCATCGTGCATACAGCTGCAGTCATAACAGATGGGTTTTCCTGCCGTCAGGCGGGTCCTCGGTCGGCCGAATTCCAAAGTCTAGGTCTGGCGTCGGTTGTCATCGCTTCTTCCCTGACGTCAGTGCGACAGGGGTATAAAAGAACCAGCCGACGCCATTTTCTTCAGTCTTTCTTGCCGCGCGGTGCCCGAAGCAGACGCAGTTCACAAGTGCCGGTCGGCCAGCTCCTGAGATTACGAATATCTGCAACCGAAGTCTTCTTGAAAGCTAAGTACCCCGTTGGGGAAACTTTTCTTGCCTCAGACCGATGTCAGACAAAGTTAATAATTGTATTTCATGTGGGAAGCAAATACCGCATAAGGATTTTCATTCCCTCTGCATTCATTGCTTAGGCCCAGACCACGACGTCTCTGCCTGTCATTTTTGTGCTACATTCAACAAACGCACCATTAAGCGTCGGGCGGAGTTCGCCCAGCACTTTTTTGGCAAAAAATTTAACTACATAATGTCGTCAGATACTCCGACTCCAGTTTTGACTAAAAGACACAAAGATAAGGACTGACACACGAGGTCCGCGGCCTCTACTGACACCACGCCAAAGCCGACTACAGGTGGTCCGGTTCTCAGCGAGGCACCTACGCAGCCCCTGACTACCGACAACACTTCATTGGCGGTGTCTTCTGTACCCGAGGTCGCAGGCTCTTTGGCCCACACCCCGACTACAGATACCGAAGCCACTCTTGGCGGTGAAACTCAGAGTTTAGACAGGTCTGCCTCCTCTCAAGGTGTCTTCAGGCCTTCCTCTTCTTTTTCCATCAAGGCTTTCACTAAGTCTAAGACAGCCATGCATTCTAAAAAACAAACCCCACAGGGCCCTTCTCAAGGCCCCATGCCTAAAAAGCAGATGCTCAAAATGCCTGAGGACTTAATTTCTCTAATCAGGGGGTTCTCAACCCCCCCCCCCCCGGAAAAAAAGGACCAGAGTGGAGGAAGAATCCCCCTCCTCAGACCAGGCTTCCATTATTTCAGAACATTCTGATGACCAGGAACATTCATACTCCCCTTTTGTAGAGTCTGATGCAGAGGATTCCATTCCCTTTGTCTCCCCCCCCCCCCGGAGGATTACTCTTTTGGGGAGACCTTGCATAGCTTGAGGGAACACTTCCACTGGGAAGGTCAAGAGTACTCAGGCTCCAAGAAAAGGCTTGTGGATTTTCTCTTGCTCCCTCAGCATAGGCCTCTGGCTAATACCCCCTGTCTTAGATATCCTTGATGATGTGTATTCGGAGTCCTGCCTTAACCCAGACTCTTTACCTCCAGCCCCGGTCAAGCCTGACAGGTATTACCGGGTTCCTGACTCGCACCAATTCCTATACAAAAGCCATGCGGCTGACCCAGAAACTATCTCACAGGGCCCCAAGGGAATTAAGGCCTCCACTTCTAAGAATCCTTTACCTTCAGAGAGGGATTCCAGAGCTTTAGAAAGGTGGGGGGAAAAAGGTATACACCTCTGCCACCTTATCCATGAGGGCGTTAAACTGCCAGTTCCATATGTTAAAGTACCAACAGTTTCTGTTATCACAGTTGAGAAGCAAAATGTCACAACCTGAACAACCAGATTTGAAGGAGTTGCAGGATTTGATACATAGTGCAGAACAAGTAGGTAAACATACCTTGCAATGTGGTTTTGATGCTTTAGAGGCCTCATGTAGAGAGCTGCTGTTACAGGATCAGTCATACGTAGACATGCTTGTTGTTTGGTGTTAAAGCTGAGGAGGTATTAAAGAAAATGGAGGAAAAGGCAAAATCAATGCAAGCAGTGAAAGATTTCCTACAGGTACAACCTCCACGTTTCAGTAGAAATTGGCCTTCAAAAAATTGGTCCTTTCCAGCCTTGGACAGACCCCAAAGAGGTAGATACAGGCGCCCGAGGGGTAGAGGGCAATCTCAAGGATCGTTTAGAGGCAGACAATGGCAAGCACCTACCCAAAGAGGTAGTGAGGATAGTTCACAGCCATTCAGAAAGCAGAACCAATGACTTTCCCCTTTGCATGCCAAGCAAGGCTCAAATGGCAGCACCTTTAGGCGGAAAACTGGCATTATTTTTGAAAAATTGGCATATTGTCACAAAAGACAAATGGATCCTGGACATTATAGACAGAGGCTACAGATTCCACTTTCACACCCTTCCAAAAATGAGAGGCATGCCAAACCTGCCACACAATCAAAGGGCAGAGGCACAAAAACTAATTTCAGATCTCATGGACATGAAAGCTATTCAAGAGGTACCTGCACAAGAACAGGGACAAGGTTTTTATTCCAGACTATTCCTGGTACCAAGGAAGGGAAAGATTGGAGACCTATTTTGGACCTATCCATCCTAAACACATTTTACTCGTACAAAATTCAAGATGCTCACATTACAGCAGCTTCTTCCCATGCTGGGCAAGGAGTCTTGGCTGGTAACATTGGACCTCAAGGAGGCATACCTGCATGTCCCAATCAGACAAGATTGCAGAAGATACCTCAGATTTCTTGCAGGTTCAACACATTATCAATTCTCTGCATTGCCCTTTGGCTTATCTACTGCGCCCAGAGTGTTCACGAAATGCCTGGCATCAGTAATTGCCTACTGCAGACTGCAAGGGATACAAATATACCCATATTTGGACGACTGCCTGATCCAAGCGGACAGCAAGCACATACTTCTGAAACATGTGGCTTTTGTAATAAGGTTGTTGAATTCTCTGGGATACACAGTCAACAAAAAGAAATCAAGGCTAATACCCTCTCAAACAATAATTTTCCTGGGTGCCAACTTGGATACAAACACCCAGATGGCCTACCTCACACCAGAGAAACAAGGGCAACTAACTCAATACTTCAGAAAACTGGCAACTTTCACCAGGCTGACTGCAAGGAAAATCCTGCAGGCTCTGGGATTCATGGCATCTTGCATCCTACTAATCCCATGTGCAAAGCTGCATATGAGGAAACTTCAATGGTACCTGAAAAACCTATGGTCTCAGCACAGCCACAGCTTGGAAACAATAATACCACTAATTCCATGTCTTCAAAAGGAATCTCTGTGGTGGGCTCAAGCATGCCAAACAAACACAGGTCTCCCATTCTGCAAGCCTCAAGCAAGTCAAACCATCACAACAGACGCTTCGGATTACGCCTAGGGGGCGCACATGACAGATCGGTGCGTTCAGGGCAGATGGTCCCAAAAGGAAAAGCACCTACACATCAATCAAAAGGAAATGCTAGCAGTAATAAATGCTATTATAGCTTTCAAAGACCTGCTGCATCCAGGCCAGCTATTGATAAGGACAGACAACACCACAGTAATGTGGTACATAAACAAACAGGGAGGAACCCACTCATACCCCCTATGCAGGCTAGCCATGTCTCTTTGGAACATGGCTCTAGAATTGCAAATAGAGCTTCAAGCACAGTTCCTGCCAGGCAAGGAAAACACGCTGGCAGACAACCTAAACAGAAATATGACAGATCCACACGAATGGAAGTTGCATCCTCAAGTTTTTTCAAAGATAATTCAAGCATGGGGAAGGCCAGACATAGATCTCTCTGCCTCCCATAGAAATCACCAATTGGCAAAATTCTGCTCAAGGACCTTTCATCCACAGGCCTGGAAAGTGGACGCACTCTTTCAGTTGGACAACACTGACAGTTTATGCCTTTTCACCTCTTCCTCTGCTGCCCAAAGTTCAATTAAAAACCAGAGCAGACAGACCAAATATGTTTCTCATCGCTCCAGACTGGCCAAGACAACACTGGTACCCACTCCTGAGGAGCCTAACGCATTCCCCACCATGGATCCTACCTCTAATGCCTCTTTTACTGACTCAGCACAACTTCAGAACTCTTCACAGTCAGCTGAAAACACTCAATCTAGCCGCATGGAAGATTCCTTAAAATCACAACAGACCCTACTCTCCAAGGAGGTACAGGATGTCATTTTGGAGGCCAGAAGACCTTCTACTAGAAAAGCCTACTCCGCCAAATGGAAACGGTTTTGTGCTTGGAATGAGAAAAAGGGCCAGAACCCTGGAATACTGAATTTACCTCAAATATTACAGTACCTAGCTGAGATGCTAAGCAGTGGACTTTCATTCTCTTCCATCAAAATCCATGCCTCAGCCATTTCTGCAGAATACAACACTGATCCACCTTTATTCTATCACCCCCTCTTAAGGCAGTTCCTCAGAGGGGCTAAGAATATAAAACCCCCAAGGAAACAACCAGTACCTGCTTGGGATCTCAATTTCATTCTAAAGAAACTGACTTTGCCTCCTTTTGAGCCAGCTGCCTCAACAGAACTGCAATATTTGTCCTGGAAAACAGCCTTCCTGCTGGCTATCACCTCAGCTCGCAGGGTTTCAGAACTACAAGCCCTCATGGCTGTGTAGCCTTTCATCATTTTCCATCAGGACAGAGTTTCCTTACGAACCAATCCTTCCTTTATTCCAAAGGTAGTATCCAGGGTAGCCTTGAATCAGGCTATCCACTTGCCTACCTTTTACCCCAATCCTCAAAACAAAGGGGAGATACTACATTCCTTGGACATTCACAGACAACTACGTTATTATTTGGACAGAACAAAGCCTTTCAGAAAATCAGAGCAACTCTTTGTGTCCTATGCTACAGGGGCTCAAGGGAAGCCTATTTCCAAACAGACAATCTCAAAATGGATAGCCCACTGCATACGCTTTTGTTACTCTCTTCATGGTAAAACTGTACCTGCAGGCATCAGGTCTCACTCCACAAGGGCCACAGCTCCCTCTGCAGCTTTCCTCAGGGGGGTTCCTACCAAAGATATTTTGGAAGCTGCCACTTGGAGTTCTGTGCATACTTTCTCCAAGCACTATCACCTGCCTTTATACTCCAAATCTAGAGCAGGTTTTGCCACTGCAGTTTTGCAGGGCATCCTGGCTCCTCCTAGTTACACCTAGTGCCTACCACCCATTTTTTAGCTTTGGTATTCTACCCATCTGTTATGACTGCAGCTGTATGCACGATGAACATAGTACAGTTTTGTACCTACCATAAATGTAGATGTTCGAGTGCTAATACAGCTGCAGTCCAGGTTTCCCTCCCTCCTTCCCCTCTGGAACAGGCCTAATGGCTAACACCTCCTCATACAACCTGATTGGGATATTCTTTTATGGTGTATTTGCTTGCAACTACTGTTTTTTGATTATACTGCATTGCATTATTACATAAATTTATGCATTGCCTTCCTTCTGGGGGCACCTGACATCTGGGGCAAGAAAAACTGAAGAAAATGGTGTCAGCTGGTTCTTATACCCCTGTCGCACTGACGTCAGGGAAGAAGCGACGACAACCGACGCCGGACCTAGACTTTGGAATTCGGCCGACCGAGGACCCACCTGACGGCAGGAAAACCCATCTGTTATGACTGCAGCTGTATTAGCACTCGACAATCTACATTTATGGTAGGTACAAAACTGTACTTTCTGCACTGAATGAGTGTCACCTGCTGTTCTGTGTGCTTTAAACTTTTTTTCTTTAATCATCAGGTGTTAATTTATAACGTTCACAAAATGTGTGCTTTACTTTCAGATAATCACAGCAGACAGCATTACATAACTTATAAAATATCATGCATAACTTTACCTTTTGAGCAGAGGGGATCAAACATTTCACCCATTACCCCTGGTCTGTTTGATATTGTTTGCATAAGTGTTCTTTTACCCAAATACAACTGTCAGAATCATTACATTCACTATATTGAGCAAAGAATTTAGTACTAGCCTTGGCTTCCAGTGTTGAGTTTTTACCTACCAGGTACAGGCTGAGCATGTCATTCTCATGCTGCAACTACTTTTCCCTCTCAGCAGCTTCAGCCTCTCACTTCTCGTCGGGCCTTTCTCTGTGCTCCTGCTTTTTCCTCCCTTTGCATCTCGAGTTGTATAATTCTCTGGTTGCTTTGAGATATTTCACTTCTAGCTCTCTTTTTTTCAGTTCAGGCTGTATTTTGAGGTTTTTTTTTTAATTTGTTACATTTGATAACTGGGTAGGTGATCTGCTCCTTAGACCCTTTTCAGCCATGACCTGTTCCATAGGCAACAGTGGTAATAGTAAAATGTAGAATGGTAGGTAAATAACAGATATTACAGAACTTGTAGGAAAAAACATATGGCAATTAAGACCATTTTTGATGTACATTAAACAGCTTAAAGCACATACATTTATATTCACAGATTTTGATGCACAAAATGACAATTGCAGAAGATGCAAAAATATTGAGCTTTATTTTGTTAAGGTTATTACACAATGGTCATGTAGGAAGATATTTCATTTATCTAAGCTTTGGCTTCAAAAACAGTTTGAAGGTTTACAATAATACAGGTGATGAATAGTTCTAAGGCTGTCTGACAATAGAAGAGAAAGGGTTACCGGACACATTTGGCATGCATGTTGGCCAATATCACTAAAAAGAGTTGCATTTATTTTCATTTTGCAAGTATCATTTGAGGGGTTTATTTTTTGAATAATTGTATGGTTTTGATGTTTTTTATAGCTGCTAGTAACTCATTCCATATAGCTGTTCCCACAATGGATATAGCCATTTCATCTGTTGCTAGTTTAAATCTAGGTATGTGATTGAATTATGTTGGCCATTTCTGAGTAGTTTTGATCTCTGAGCTGTAGTAATCTTTTTAATGGTAAGCAGTAACCTTGTGTAAGAATTTGGAATACAAGGGTGCTTGGTAGACATGTGACTTTGCTTATAATTTGCAGCTATTGAGCCTTTACACACAGTACACAGTGATGTCTGTTTGCCCCAGTCAGCAGCACAAACCTGAGTATTCTGTTTTCAACTGTTTATATTCTTTGCAGAGTGTAAGTTAGAAGGGGAAGAGTGTATTGAATTTTAGGAATTAGAACACTTTTGGCCATGGATATGCGTGATTCTGGGGCGAGTAGGTGTGAGAGTTTGTAGCAAACGTTGGAGATTTTATTAGGTTGTTTGGGGATTTACTTAATTGTTCTTTTTCCGTGTGTTATATACATTTGGACTAAGCTTGAGCTGTGCACAAGGTATTTGCCAACTTCTCCTTAGCCAGACCAGCATGTGGGATTCCCTGCATGATTACTGCTTAACCAGTCCAGCAAATAACATTTTTCCATACTGTTAATGGCTCATTTTGATTGTTTCCAAACTACTGTAGTCAAAAAAATAATAATTATTCAGTGGCAAGTCATTATTAAAAAATGAGCATACTGATTGGACAGCCCAACCAGCGTACCCTTTGTAAACTGAACATATACCAAAAGAAAAAAGTCTGGCTGCTGAAGTATCATTCAGTGGCTAGAATTTTCTGTTGGAATATGCTATGGAGGGACTGTGCAAAACGGAAGAAAAATTGGGTATGTTCTCAAAAATCAATAGAAATGTACCTGAGTTTCCTTCTATTTCTGCTGTGGTGAACCTTAAATTTTTGCAGAAGCTTGTGCCTCTCAACTGTCTGAATCTTCACAGAATGTCCAGATTTTTCCCTCATAGCTTTACTCTTTAACATATTAAAAAAAATGTTTTATTGCAAGCCAGTGGGGTTGAAGTTCCAAAATAATGAAAGACATTTAAAAATTCTTCATATCCATCAACAAATCATGCTTTAAAAAAAAAAAAAAGTACCGTAGATTCTCTTTTCTTTGTTGCTTCTCTTTAGTAACACTGATGTAGTGTGCAAGCATATAAACTTAACTCCCACATGCATCTGCAGTACATCAAAAACTGCAAAGGAACACTATGGTGCCATTATACAGTAAGCCACTCGTGTGTGTGGGCGTATCAGGATTTAACCCTGGTTGGCTTTGTTTCATCACTCAAGCTTCACCCTCATGATCAAACCTTGCTTAGATATAGTTGTGCCTTGTTAAATTTAATTCTGGTGGCTGCCAAAAAAACTAACTAGATAAACAACAGCAAAAAGCAGACTGATGAACAAAATCCAAATAAGTTCCAGGCAGGCAGGTAGACCGGACTCCAGATGTAACTTTAAAATCAAAATAAATTTATTTGTATAAAGCACTTTTCGTCCATTTCTATACATGAATTTCTTCAGATGCACTGTTACTAAAGAAAATGTTGCTTAAAATACCCTACCTTACTAGTCATGTGATCAAAAGACCAATCAAAAAATTTAAGGTACCCTCTACATAAGGACAGTTGTATTGCTCAGACTTCTCTCACACAGAAGCATATACTAAAACTTAAAAAAAAAAACAAATAAATGTTAAACATGACTAAAAACATGAATATGAAAATCTGAATTCATATTCAACTACTCATAAATATTATCTTTTTAAATTTTTTAGTTTTAAGATGTTGTGGATAGAACACGTCATTTAAACCGGGCAGTGTGTATACATCCAGGCATATTTGCCACAACAATTCAGATAATTCCAGCATTACTGTCATTGGGCCACCTCTCTGGTTAGGCCGCATCTGCTGTATTATCCAAAATTTAAAAGTGTGCCCTGGGTTCAGACTGTTTTGCTAGGGCATTTTCACCCTTATTCCTGGAAATACTATATAGGTGTTCATAAATCCTTTCACGTCATTTTTGTTGTTTTTCCTATATAGAATGAAGGGCATTCTTGTCATCTAGCCAGGTGCACAACCATTTTAGATTGACAATTGCATCTATTATTGTTCATGCTCCTGACTTCTACATAATGCCCTTCTTTTATATATTTACAATAGGGGCAACTGCCACATTTAAAAGTGCCCGGATTTCTATACAATTTTATTTTTTTCTTTCTCCAAAATATTTTTCAAATTTATGCCCCTCCTGTAAATAATCTTTGGACTTGTTCCTGTTTTACCAACCAAGTCCCTTTCACCTGAGATGAAATTCCAATTCTTGTATACAATATTTCTCACTTTGTAAACTGCTTGATAAGTAATCACACCCTGTTCTAAAATTGGTAATAATATTTACTATTCTCTCCTCTGATACAGTTAACTACCCCTCATGTATATATTCATCTTCTACAATGGGTCTATAAAGCCCATTCCTTTTTCTTTTAACCTCTTCTATTAATTCGTCCAACAAGTTACTTGGGTATGCTCGTTTAGTGAACATCCCCCTAAGTTTTCATATTAATTTTCAAAATCGAAGTTACTAGTCACCATTCTGGCTGCCCTTACCAGTTGACCCTTCACGACAGCTCATTTTTTGTGGTAAGGGTGAGCAATTGAAAAATGCAGAAAGGTGTTGGAATACGTTTTTTTACGATTAATTCTAGCAGTGTAGCCTTTCTGTTCATTTTTATTCAACTTAACGTCTGGATATGGGATCTTGTAGTTGTAGTAGGAAAAGGTAAACTGTAGGAAATTGGTCGTACTGTTGAAATAATCAACTAATGTTGTCGCCACCTAGCTATCACCCTTTATGATCATAAATATATCATCCTGGTATCTCATGAAAAAAATATATAGAATCAATAGAATCGGCTATCCCTACCTTATTAAATATAAATTCTTGCTCCCAATATGCCATTACCATATTGGCAAAATTGGCTCAGCACGGAGACCCCATTGACACTCCTATCTTTTGTAAGTAGTATTTCTGTTTGAAAAAGATGAAATTATTACTGAGAATAATATCAAGTAACTCCTCCACTAGATGTATTTCAGTTGTTGGAGAACCCTTTTTATACATCATGATGGATACCCACTCTGTGCCTAAGGCATGGGGTATAGATATATAGAGATCTTTGACATCAACTGTCAGCAAGTTATAGTCGTCATTAAACTCTAATGAATTTATTTTCTCTAAGAAGGACCATGAATCCTTACATATTTGAGTTTCAGTAATTACATATTTTTTCAAGATATTATCTACTAATTTGGAGCATGCGTACATTATGGAATTTCTTCCATCCACTATTGGTCTAAGTGGGGAGGGGGGGGTCATTCAAATCTTTATGGATTTTTGAAACTCCAAATATTACCCGTGTTAAAGATGCTAGAATGTTCAGTTATAAAGGTCTAAATCTATCTTAGCCTCAATAAATAAGTCATTAATGTATATTCTGATCCGCAGGTTCGCTATGCTAAATTGGTTTAGTGACACTTCCTCATACGTTTCCATTTGTAGTATTTTCTCTAATCTATTTTCATAGTCGTTCATGTCCATGAAGACTAAACCACCACCTTTATCAGGCTTCATTACTCTTACTTGGACTATTTTCAATACATTTAGTATTTCCCATTCCTCTTTACTCATATTCTTTTTATAGTGCCCGTCTTTGCCATTTATGCTTCTAAAGTCTAATTCACATACTTTCTCAAAAATCTTTAACATAGGAAGTAAAGGGGGGTTATACATACTGGATATAACATAGAGTCTTGCATCTAAGGCATTACTATTACCCATGATTAAATTTAGATTGTTTTCTCACAAACAGTTTTAAGTCCAATACTGTTTTAGCCAAGTCCCTGCTCTGGTCAGGGATGAAAGTCAGTCCTTTAGCAAGGGGTTCAACGAGTTCTATGGGAACTTCAAAGGAAGAATAGTTATAAATTGTGAAGTCCCCTTCCGCATTCTTAACTAGAACACATTTCTATCCATCTAGAAGATACTGTGAGAAATTTACCTCCACCTCTTGTTGTGGGCTTTCATGTGGTTGTTCTTCCTCTGCTGCTTGCCTCTGGTAAAATCCACCTCCAATACCAGAATGGTACCACCTACCCTTGCCCAGCATTAGCGCAAGTGTGGATTCCACACCCACCCTATGAATATGCAAGACGTAGAGAGAGGAAATGACAACGCAATCACCTCTAATGACCCGAGTGATGTCACCACGAACGAGGAAGTACGAGGCGGAGATAATACAGGATGGGGCAATAACGAAATTCGGAGAAGCAAGCAGATTCATAATCATCATCAGGGGCAAACTAATAATTCGAATTGGAATCAACATGATAATGTTAATTATTACCAGAATGGACAACGTAATAATGAGCAAAGGTCGAATTATTCAAATGGGTCAAAACAGGATTTTACCCGAGGCAAGCAGCAGAGGAAGAAAGAAAGAAATTGGTTGAAAAAAAAAAAAGAAAGAAAAACTTAAACGTCAAAAAAAGAAACTTTGAATCTCTGTATGTACCTGTTGAAAGAAATACCAAAGTAATTCTGTTATAAGTGAATTTTATTTACTTTTGTGTAACATTACAAGTGGGCCGAACCTGTAAATGGTTCTTCTGGATCAGTACTCTACTTCAAGTTAACAAATATCTGCCTACATACGTAAATATTTAAGTAACTTTGTCTTCTAAATTGCCGTCAGTAGTGCACATTTGTGTCTGTAACGTGCAGTATACCGATATCCTGTCCGGGTATGTTTGTATGTCTTAAGCCTACTGCATGTTGGGATAACATCTGGCTCTCCTGCAACACAGAATAGGATAAAGCGGGCAATGGAAAATGAATGAATGTAACCAATGCGTATATCTTTTGTGGATTTTATCCATACAGGTTTGCTAAATTGCATGTTTTGTTTTGTGTTTTTTCTTCTATGTTTCAAAGACCCTACACTTGATGATTAGGTAGTTGTCATTCTTTTGCAGTGAAGTCAGACAGCATTACACCATGATTCCTGACAAGTATTGCTGATGTAATGGAGAAGTCATACAGCACCAGCATAGAGCAGCCCTTGGTCTATTTCTTACAGCAATCTTGACCCCAGTTTTTCTAAATGTGATATTCAAAATATGCAGGAAGTAATGTAAAGTATTATAGCCCTGTAAGATTATTTTGAAAAAAATGTTCCTTATTTTCCACAATTTTTAATTTAATACAGTTTATTAGAATGCTTTTTATTGAAATTAGCTTTGTGGATCTGTCTGTCTGTGGTTCTATCTCACTAGGCCAATTTTAATAAAAAGTATTCCAGTAATGACAGCGGGACAGTATTTTAGTGTTTAAGTAAAATATTGTCCCTCTGCCATTAGCGAGAGAACACACACACATGTGGGCACACAGTCGCATCTCCTACACACATGTAGTCTGTGAAAGTTGGATACAAAGAACACTGTTATTATATATACTGCAGCCTTTATCTAGGCGATGTATTTCAGCCATTGGTAAGGCCAGTCTCTGTTACTTGTCTTAAGTGGATCCAGGATAAGCAGCACCATTCAAATGCAGTAAATCATTAACACAATTTGTACTACTGTCCAACACAGGTTTTCTTCTAAAGTGCATTACACATATTCACTTACCAGCAATACAGAATTTAAAACATTCACAATAATGATAAAGTTGTAATTAAACTATACTGTATTAACAAACATTCTCGGCTGGGTTCCTTCTGTGCGGAGTCTGCATGTCCTCCCTGTGGTCACGTAGGTTTCCTCCCACATACCAAATATGTGCAGTAGGTGGATTGGACACACTAAACTGGCCCTAGGTGTGTGTGTGCCTTCTGTGGAAGGTTGGGCGCCGGGCTGGCAACTCAACACCGTAAAACTCCACTGCCAATCATTAGCGGACAGATTATCCGCTGTGTCGACCCCTAACCGGGAAAAGCTGAAAGAAGAAGAAAGATGATGATGCTTATTGAGATGAATTGCAATTACTGAATACAGCTGAAGTGGCAAACAGCCCTTTTGGCAATACTAATTACAGGAATCTTGCTTTTAAGGCAATGCATCTATTTTTCTTTTTAGTTTACACAAGAAAAGCACACAGTGACACCTCAGCTCTTAAAGGTATAGCTATTTGGTGATGAGAGGTCAAAATATGAAACTAACATCACTCATTAATTTGCTGTTTCAATTTCCATGACAAAAGGCCAGCCCCATACCTAAAAAGTGTTTCTTAACAGAGATAATGGGTGGCACAGTAGTGCAGTGGTTAGTGTTCTCACCTCACAGCAAGAGGTTTTCTGGTTCAATCCTTGGCTGGGGTGCCTTCTGTGTGGAGTCTGCAAGTCCTCCCTGTGTTTGCATGGGCTTCCTTCGGGTGCTCCGGTTTCCTTCCACATTGCATTCCATAGACATGCATCTGGAGTGTTTCTCTCTAGGCCTCCACTGGAAATCGGTTGCGTCTCAGTCAGACTTTCCCAGTAAACAAATGTTTAATAAAATAAAAATAAAATAATACCAAATGTACACTGTTAAAGCTGCTTGTACATGTTACTGATCCAGTTTTGGACTTCATTCATAACTAATATTCAGACTTACTTAATATTCCCGAGCTTTCCTTATACTGTGCTCTGTTTTCTGAAAGTGTATAAGTCGTATATTATACTAATTTTCTCAACAGTCTTCTACAGTATATTTTTTCTAATTATGGTAATATGATTGCTTGTCTGTGTACACGTATCAATTTTGCACCAGACAAAAATAAATATAATTTGTTATTTGGAAGTTAAATACCCTTCTACATAAGCCATAAACATGCAGTGTTCTGCTGTATTCCAGTAATTACTGAAACAAGTTTAAGTAGTCTTCAGTAAGATCACAATCAGAAATGTAAAAAAAAAACAGGAGCAGCATGCACAAAATCAGAGATATTGCCACTGAAGTACAAGTTTCTATGGAATTATGCAGCAAGTCCTAATAAGCAAGTGCCAGATGGGCAGACACCCCAAGCTTTTTAGTAGTACTGCTCCTGTTTCACTGCTAAGGTGGTAGATTTGTAGTACAAGAACCTTGATGAGTCTGAGATGAAGCATCCCTGGACAAAACACAGGGCACTCTAATACACGGAAAAGACCGAGAGGGAAAGGTAGAGGAATACCTGATCTCACGTAGCTAATGCTTGATCTAATAGGGGGATGATTTCAACACAAGTACATCACCTGTTGAGGCACTCCCCAAGGTTTCTGTTAATTCATTTTGATATTCTTGATGGGGAAAATCTTTATTGTTGCTACACCTCTGCAGATGTTCATCGTGCATACAGCTGCAGTCATAACAGATGGGTTCTCCTGCCGTCAGGCGGGTTCTCGGTCAGCCGAATTCCAAAGTCTAGGTCTGGCGTCGGTTGTCGTCGCTTCTTCCCTGACGTCAGTGCGCCAGGGGTATAAAAGAACCAGCCGACGCCATTTTCTTCAGTCTTTCTTGCCGCGCAGTGCCCGAAGCAGAAGCAGTTCGCAAGTGCCGGTCGGCCAACTCCTGAAATTACGAAAATTTTGCAACCGAAGTCTTCTTGAAAGCTAAGTACCCCGTTGGGGAAACTTTTCTTGCCTCAGACCGATGTCAGACAAAGTTAATAATTGTATTTCTTGTGGGAAGCAAATATCGCATAAGGATTTTCATTCCCTCTGCATTCCTTGCTTAGGCCCAGACCACGACATCTCGGTCTGTCGTTTTTGTGCTACATTCAACAAACGCACCATTAAGCGTCGGGCGGAGTTCGCCCAGCACTATTTTGGCAAAAAATTTAACTATATTATGTCGTCGGATACTCCGACTCCAGTTTTGTCTAAAAAACGCAAAGATAAGGACCGACACATGAGGTCCGCGGCCTCTACCGACACCACGCCAAAGCCGACTACAGGTGGTCCGGTTCTCAGCGAGGTGCCTACGCAGCCCCTGCCTACCGACAACACTTCATTGGCGGTGTCTTCTGTGCCCGAGGTCGCTGGCTCCTCGGCCCACACCCCGACTACAGATACCAAAGCCACTCTTGGTGGTGAATCTCAAAATGTAGACGGGTCTGCCTCCTCTCAAGGTGTCTTCAGACCTTCCTCTTCTTTTTCTATCAAGGCTTTCACTAAGTCTAAAGCAGCCATGCATTCTAAGAGGCAAGCTCCACAGGGCCCTTCTCCAGGCCCCATGCCTAAAAAACAGATGCTTAAAAATGGCTGAGGATTTGATTACTCTTATCAGGGTTCTCAACCCCCGGACAAAGGCCCAGAGTGGAGGAAGAATCCCCTCCTCTGACCAGGCCTCCATTATTTCAGAGCACTCTGATGAACAGGAACATTCTTACTCCCCTTTTGAAGATTCTGATGCTGAGGAGTCCATTCCCTCTGTCTCCCCCCCAGAGGATTACTCATTTGGGGAAACCTTGCATACCTTAAGGGAACACTTCCACTGGGAAGGCCAAGAGTACTCAGATTCCAAGAAAAGGCTTAGGGATTTTCTCTTGCTACCCCAGCACAGGCCTCTGGCTATACCTCCTGTCTTAGACATACTAGATGATGTGTAGTCGGAGGCCTGCCTTAACCCAGATTCTTTACCTCCAGCCCCAGTCAAGCCTGACAGGTACTACCGGGTTCCTGACTCACACCAATTTCTATACAAAAGCCATGCGGCTGACCCAGAAACTATCTCACAGGGCCCCAAGGGAATTAAGGCCTCCACTGCTAAAAACCCATTACCTTCCGAGAGATTCCAGATCCTTAGAAAGGTGGGGAAAAAGGTATACACCTCGGCCACCTTAACCATGAGGGCAATAAACTGCCAGTTCCATATGCTAAAGTACCAACAGTTTCTGTTATCACAGTTGAGAAGTAAAATGTCACAACCTGAACAACCAGACTTGAAGGAGTTGCAGGATTTGATGCATAGTGCAGAACAAGTGGGTAAACATACCTTGCAATGTGGTTTTGATGCTCTAGAGGCCTCATGTAGAGCTGCTGTTACAGGATCAGTCAGTTAGACATGCCTGGCTCAAGGAGCAAACCTTACCAGATCATGTCAAAGCTAAATTACTAGATGCCCCTCTACAAAAGGATGTATTATTTGGTGTTAAAGCTGAGGAGGTATTAAAGAAAATGGAGGAAAAGGCTAAATCAATGCAAACAGTGAAAGATTTTCTACAGGTACAACCTCCACGTTTCAGTAGAAATTGGCCTTCCAAAAATTGGTCCTTTTCAGCCACGGACAGACCCCAAAGAGGTAGATACAGGCACCCGAGGGGCAGAGGGCAATCTCAAGGATTGTTTAGAGGCAGACAATGGCAAGCTCCTACACAAAGAGGTGGTGAGGATAGTTCGCAGCCATTCAGAAAGCAAGCCCAATGACTTTTCCCTTTGCATGCCAAGCAAGGCTCAAATGGCAGCACCCTTAGGCAGAAAACTGGCATTATTTTCAAAAAATTGGCATATTGTCACAAAAGACAAATGGATCCTGGACATTATAAACAGAGGCTACAGATTCCATTTTCACACCCTTCCAAAAATGAGAGGCATGCCAAACCTGCCACACAATCAAAGGGCAGAGGCACAAAGGCAAATTACAGATCTCATAGACATGAAAGCTATTCAAGAGGTACCTACGCACGAACAAGGTCAAGGTTTTTATTCCAGACTATTCCTGGTACCAAGGAAGGGAAAAGATTGGAGACCTATTTTGGACCTATCAATCCTAAACACATTTTTACTCGTACCAAAATTCAAGATGCTCACATTACAGCAGCTTCTTCCCATGCTGGGCAAGGAGTCTTGGCTGGTAACATTGGACCTCAAGGAGGCATACCTGCATGTCCCAATCAGACAAAATTGCAGAAGATACCTCAGATTTCTTGCAGGTTCAACCCATTATCAATTCTCTGCATTGCCCTTTGGCTTATCTACTGCGCCCAGAGTATTCACGAAATGCCTGGCATCAGTAATTGCCTACTGTAGACTTCAAGGGATACAAATATACCCATATTTGGATGACTGCCTGATCCAAGCGGACAGCAAGCACATACTTCTGAAACATCTGGCTTTTGTAATAATGTTGTTGAATTCTCTGGGATACACAGTCAACAAAAAGAAATCAAGGCTAATACCCTCTCAGAAAATAATTTTCCTGGGTGCCAACTTGGACACAAACACCCAGATGGCCTACCTCACGCCAGAGAAGCAGGGGCAACTAACTCAATACTTCAGAACACTAGCAAATTTCACCAGGCTGACTGCAAGGAAAATCCTGCAGGCTCTGGGATTCATGGCATCTTGCATCCTACTAATCCCATGTGCAAAGCTGCATATGAGGAAACTTCAATGGTACATGAAAAACCTGTGGTCTCAACACAGCCACAGTTTGGAAACAATAATACCACTAATTCCATGTCTTCAAAAGGAATTTCTGTGGTGGGCTCAAGCATGCCAAACAAACACAGGTCTCCCATTCTGCAAGCCTCAAGCAAATCAAGTCATCACAACAGATGCCTCGGACTACGCCTGGGGGGCGCACATGACAGACCGGTGCATTCAGGGCATATGGTCCCAAAAAGAAAAGCACCTTCACATCAATCAAAAGGAAATGCTAGCAGTAATAAATGCTATTATAGCTTTCAAAGACCTTCTGCATCCAGGTCAGCTATTGATAAGGACAGACAACACCACAGTAATGTGGTACATAAACAGGGAGGAACCCATTCATACCCCCTATGCAGGCTGGCCATGTCACTTTTGAACATGGCTCTGGAATTACAAATCGAACTTCAAGCACAGTACTTGCCAGGCAAGGAAAACACGCTGGCAGACAACCTAAGCAGAAATATGACAGATCCACACGAATGGAAGTTGGATCCTCAAGTTTTTACAGAGATAATTCAAGCATGGGGAAGGCCAGACATAGATCTCTCTGCCTCCCACAAAAATCACCAATTGACAAAATTCTGCTCAAGGACTTTTCATCCACAGGCCTGGAGAGTAGACACTCTCTCTCAGTTGGACAACAATGACAGTTTATGCCTTTCCACCTCTTCCTCTGCTGCCCAAAGTTCTATTAAAAACCAGAGCAGACAGACCAAAGATGATTCTCATTGCTCCAGATTGGCCAAGACAGCACTGGTACCCACTCCTGAGGAGCCTGACGATTCCCTCCATGGACCCTACCTCTAATGCCTCTTCTTCTGACTCAGCACAGCTTCAAAACTCTTCACAGTCAGCTGAAAACACTCAATCTGGCCGCATGGAAGATTCCTTAACATCACAACAGACCCTACTCTCCAAGGAGGTGCAGGATGTCATTTTGGAGGCCAGAAGGCCGTCTACTAGAAAAGCTTACTCCGCAAAATGGAAACGGTTTTGTGCCTGGAATGAGAAAAAGGGCCAGAATCCTGGAAAACTGAATTTACCTCAAATATTACAGTATCTAGCTGAGCTGCTAAGCAGTGGACTTTCATTCTCCTCCATCAAAATCCATGCCTCAGCCATTTCTGCAGAATACAACACTGATCCACCTTTATTCCCTCACCCCCTCTTAAGACAGTTCCTCAGAGGGGCTAAGAATATAAAACCCCCAAGGAAACAACCAATACCTGCTTGGGATCTCAATTTCATTCTAGAAAAGCTGACCTTGCCTCCTTTTGAGCCAGCCGCCTCAACAGATTTGCAATATTTGTCCTGGAAAACAGCTTTCCTTCTGGCTATCACCTCAGCTCGTAGGGTATCGGAACTACAAGCCCTCATGGCTGTGCAGCCTTTTATCATCTTCCATCAGGACAGAGTTTCCTTACGAACCAACCCATCCTTTATGCCAAAGGTGGTATCCAGGGTAGCTTTGAATCAGGCTATACACTTACCTTCTACCCTAATCCTCAAAACAAAGGAGAGACTACTACATTCCTTGGACATCCACAGACAGCTGCGTTATTATTTGGACAGAACAAAGCCTTTCAGAAAATCAGAACAGCTCTTTGTGTCCTATGCTATAGGAGCTCAAGGGAAGCCAATTTCCAAACAGACAATCTCAAAATGGATAGCCCACTGCATACACTTTTGTTACTCTTTTCATGGTAAAACTGTACCTGCAGGCATCAGATCTCACTCCACAAGGGCCACAGCTACCTCTGCAGCTTTCCTCAGAGGAGTTCCTACCAAAGATATTTTGGAAGCAGCCACTTGGAGTTCTGTGCATACCTTCTCCAAGCACTACCACCTACCATTATACTCCAAACCTAGAGCAGGCTTTGCCACTGCAGTCTTGCAGGGCATCCTGGCTCCTCTTAGTTCCACCTAGTGCTTACCACCCCTTTCTTAGCTTTGGGATTCTACCCATCTGTTATGACTGCAGCTGTATGCACGATGAACATAGTACAGTTTTGTACCTACCATAAATGTAGATGTTAGAGTGCTAATACAGCTGCAGTCCAGGTTTCCCTCCCTCCTTCCCCTCTTGGGACAGGCCTATTGGCTAACACCTCCTCATACAACCTGATTGGGGTATTCTTTTATGGTGTATTTGCTTGCAACTACTGTATTTTGATTATATTGCATTGCTTTATTACACACATTTATGTATTGCCTTCCTTCTGGGGACACCTGACATCTGGGGCAAGAAAAACTGAAGAAAATGGCGTCGGCTGGTTCTTTTATACCCCTGGCGCACTGACGTCAGGGAAGAAGCGACGACAACCGACGCCGGACCTAGACTTTGGAATTCGGCCGACCGAGGACCCGCCTGACGGCAGGAGAACCCATCTGTTATGACTGCAGCTGTATTAGCACTCGAACATCTACATTTATGGTAGGTACAAAACTGTACTTTATCCATTTCTTCTTTTAATGGTTTCTGGGAGCAGTTAGAGTATGCACCCTGAAGCCAAAATAAGCCATCAGGATGATATTTTAATGGCTTACATGTCAAGTTGATGCATGCAGCTTTGAACTCTCATGGTTTCCTACTGAGTACTGCAAATCCCGCTTGATAAGTTCTACGACCCACAACTTTGTGATGGCACTGCAGATGCTGTTAAACATTTAGTTTATGCTCCGATAGGTTTTACATCAGCATGCATTTTTGAAGTATGTGAAGTTTGAAACTCAAATATTTGTCATCATTTACTGACTTCAGTCCTGAATGATTTATCAGAAAAGCACACATTTTATGAGCAATTAAAGACTAAAAAGTAAAAAATAAAAAAAAGATTTTTTTTAATAAAGAATGCTTTTTATTCAGTTGCTCTAAAAAGTAGAAAACAAGGAGAGTGAAAATTTTGCAAAGGAAACACGAACAAGCAACAAGCAAGGATTATTTTCTGCAATGACCTGGCCCAAGTAGGGAAAGGTAAATGTGGGCAGTTTACAGTAACCAGTCATAAAACATTGGTTTTGGTTGATGTGTACGTCAGAGTTCCAGGAGAAAGACCTATGCAGACTCAGGAAGAAGATACAGACTTTAGAGAGAGTGACCAGAGGTCAGGACTGAACCAAAGACCCTGCAGCTGTGAGACAAAGGCCTTAATTACTGAGAGTCAGCAGTGATGAGGATGTTCTTAAACCTCAAGTTGCTGTGTAGTTTTTCATTATTTATTTTGTAACCCCTGCTTCAGATAATGTGCGTCAGTACCCAGCTGTAGACAGTGCTGCCATGTGTCACATCTGTGGGTTACACTTGTGATGGGGGAGTTCTTATTGGGGATCATGCCATATGAAATGGCACAGTTTGTGGATATTACCTTAGAAGATGAACATCAGATGTGTTCTTAGGATTAAATCTTACAAGTTCAGGTTGTTTAGAAGCTAAATGTGGATAGTTTCTTCAGCCCCAAGTAAGCTGTCATTTCAATGCCAAGTGTGATATTTGTGTTCACTCCACTGACAGAGGATATTTTCTAACAGTGTTCCCAAAGAAATCTAGTGAACTTGAGTTACAGTGGTGAGGATTGCTAATCATTTCCTCTGATGCAAACGTAACCCACCGTCTGTTTTGACTTTAAGCTGATTTTTCCTGTAGTTACAGCTAAAAGGTTCCCTAAGAAGGTCTGCATAAAAATGCAAGGATTGTACTTGATGAATTTACAAAGGAAATGATATATTTGTTATCTAAAATGAAACCAAATTGTTTTTTGCAGCATGTTTTGACCTTGAGTGATTTAAATTTTGCACTGGCACCAAATAATTACAAGTGTGAAAGTTGCTGTACGACCTTTGTAAAGCTATGCTTGTCTTATGACTAAACAAACTATTATGTTTAGTGTAAAAGACATATGATAAGAGGGAGTAAGTGATCGCATTGCTCTGATTTATCTTAAAAGTCTTAGCTAAACATAATTTTTGCTACTGTGCTTTTTGCCTGAATTAGGACAAAAAGTCTGATCTGCAGAGCTGACAGCTAATCAGTCTGTAATACCAAAGCTCACAACAGCCAATGTTTGATTACGTGACTCAGAATTGATTGACTGGTTGGTTGATTAAGTTGAACTTTGAACCTCACACCACTTATCTCTGTAAATAAAACTGAAGATTTGTTGCATCTTGCTGGGCTGTCTGTTAAACAAGACTGTTAGATGACTGATTTTTGCCCGTAGTAACATACGTATTACTCCTTCAGATCCCTGAGATGTCTTGTTTGGTTCCAGTAGCTGGTTTTGTGGGTCTCACTATGAGTGTAGAACACTTTGTGATAGTTATATTGTTGGAGGGGAAGTTACCCTTTCACCAAGAAAGGAGTGACCTCAGGATTAATAATTAAGGTGTAGGAAATGAATTCCCCTTCATGATGGTATGCTGGGCAAAGCATATGTTTTCCACTTTGTCACAATTTTTCCACTTCAGGATAATGATGTGGAACCTAGTTTTCATGTTAACTTCCATTGATCAAAAAATGTAACACTTTTCTTTCTTTTTGCAGTGTTTAATACTTTACTTCTTCTTTCGTCTTTTCCTGGTTAGGGGTTGCCACAGTGGATCACCTGTCCGCTCATGATTGGCAATGGAGTTTTACTGTGTTGAGTTGCCAACCCGGCACCCAACCTTCCACAGAAGACACACAGACACACACACACACACACACACACACACACACGCGCACACACATGCGCACACGCATAGGGCCAATTTAGTGTGTCCAATCCACCTACAGCATGTCTTTGGGATGTAGGAGGAAACCAGAGCACCTGGAGGAAACCCACACGACCGCAGGGAGGACATGCAGACTCCGCACAAAAGGCACCCCAGCCGAGGATTGAACCGGAGAACCTATTGCTGTGAGGCAGCAATGCTAACCGCTGCACCACCGCAGCAGCCTAGTGTTTAATACTTTATTAAATTAATAAATATTGAAGGAAGCAGTTTTCAGACATGCGTACTTGTTAAAATGTTTTAAGTACTTAGTTTTGTATATTGCAAGAATTGTCTTAACAGCATTTGAATGATTTTCATTTTGTTTTATCAGTGGTACCAGTAGAAAGCACACTATTTTTTTACTGAATAAAACCAGATGAATGCCTTTTTAAAATTAATTCTGAAGTAAAAAACATTGTTTCTTTATGTAATCTCAGGCAAGGTTATACAGTGGCTGAAAATTTATTAGTAATTTCTTTGTATACGGAGTAAAACATCTGTGTTTTATAAAAAAAGCTGCATTTAGATACTTATTTGATTCAATTAGAAAGCATGCAGTACTGTATTTTATGACAGTGGAAGATGTAACGTGGCTGTTTTTTCAGTGTGTTGTAAGGTTTCAGAGATTTTCCAGGGGGCGTCACAGAATTTAATCTAATCCTCTTAAGGGGTATGAGTTGCAGTTCCATTTGTGAAGAGTGTACTTTAGCAAAATAATTACAATGCAGAATCTCTTCTACCCTGTGTAGGACCTGGTTGGCTAAGTTGTGCTGACAGTATCATTCGTGGAGCTTTGCATCAGGACCAGACTTTGAGATATGAGAGGTTACTGCTTCTCTTGGTTTCAGTTTATATATATTAGAATGGAGAAAATAAATGCACTTCCTTATCTGAAGCCTGGTACTTGGCGTGACATTTGTCTGATATTGGATATTGTACACTGGGTTATCTTTAGTTCATCGAACGGCCACAACATCAAAACCCACTGCATTTAACACAGCATAACATCGAACACTGGAGAGCCGACGTTCCCCACACGGTAAGTAACCGTTTGGCCATCAACATGAACTTTGCCCCGTAACCGCGGTAGTGTGTTCTTGAAGTTGGAATATTAAATAAGGGGGGTGTGAGGGGCAAAACCCCCCACATAGGGGGGTGTGGGGGCCGTAACCATTTAGACCTATGGATGGCCAAATGGTTACTTAACATGTGGGGAACGTCGGCTCTCTGGTTTTCGATGTTTTGCCGTGTCGATGCAGTGGGTTTCAATGTTGTGGCCGTTCGATGAACTAAAAGTAACCCATTGTACACTAGATTAGCAGTGGATACATCATTTCCTTTTCACAGAATTCTGTAGCTTCTTAGTTTTACAGTTTTATTGCCTGCACTAGACCATGCACAATGAGGTAGAATAGAGTGGGTCACTGGGGTCTTTGAGTTCCCTGTGCTTATTATAATGGGTACTTTTTTGTAATTATTAGATAGTGCATCTTTACATGCCTAGGGAAACATAGGGTATTGGAACAGTTAGGAACTGTTTTAAATGTTTTTTTTTTTTCAGGGTAGCTGGAGAGTTTGGAGATGCCAAACTATACAATAGTAACACATACTGGTTTTCACTTGAAGAAATGTTGGGGAGCAGCAGCAGTGCCTTTGTATTTGCCTGTCAACTGTACTAGACAGCAGGTGCGCAAGTATACTAAACAAAGATGTAGCTCCGAATAAATGGTTACATAGCAGAGCTCTCACCCCCACCCCAAGATTGTAGTTATCATCCAAGTACAACATTAATGTGTATTTTTTAAAACTTTTATCAAGGCACATGTGTTTGTTTGCTTGCTATATGCCATGTTCTAACTAGAAATAATGCCTTTGCTTTTATTTGTTAATTTCAGTCTCATAAATAAAGTAGTATTGGGACCACAGAAGTCATAGCAGCTAAAACAAATGTGAAGGTTTTAGTTTTCCCAGGGGATGTTGTTTCTGACTACATGAATGGCAGTCATTTCAAGCAGAACACTGTAACAGTTTTTAATGAATATCCTTGCTTTGCTCTTAGTTGCAGAAAATGCCATTAGAACATCAGTTAGGTACATCAGGTGTTTCCTATCGCCCCTTTGTAATTAGGCTAAACTTTCCACTCAATCAGCCCTGGTGTCTTGGATCCAGCCATTTGTTTTTAGCTATGAAATAAGGACGGATCATCTCTCAGCTCTACAGATCAGAAAACACTGTTCATCGTAAATACTGACAAAAATCATAGTGGTGAAAAGCATCTTGTTCAGGGAAGTTTTAGAAAAATCAGAGTAGGTCACCTACTACCATATTACCTTTATCTTTTTTAAGCTAAACGTAATATTCTGTTTATTCATAATATGAAGCAGACATGGCTTTACAGTGGATGTTCTTTGTGTTTCACTGTTGCAGTCATCACACTTGGGTTATCCTGTCAGGGGTAGCCCTCAGTTGGCCCGAATACCAGAGGTGTAGTATTTCTGCATCGGTTGCTGTCGCTCCAGGACTGACGTCAGGTCGTCAGGAGCCACTGGCTGATGTAACAGAATGTTAAATAATTTAACTTCACTTTGGACTCTCAAGTATTGAAACATGTTTGTAAAACAGTGACACCTACCGTTGTAGTAAATTAATTTGTTTTATTCATTTTTTATTTATTTAATTTTGTTGACTGAGGTAGTCCAACTGGGCAATAAAAGACCCATTTCTGCAGAGGTCCAGGGAGAAAAGCTCTAAACAATATTAATATAAATGTATTGAGAAATGCTGTAATAAATACATAGTTGTAAGGAAAGCAGTAATGGTCTAATGGATAGAATTCTAATGAAACCCTACATTAAGAATGCAGTCAGGACAGAGGAGTGATCTAATATGTAACAAAATGTTAATTATACAATGACTGGCCATTAACATTCAAAAATGAGCAAGTTGTAATCGAACATATACCAGTGTAAAAAGTTCCAGTCACCCGGACTTTCTTCCACTAATATATGTGATAAAAAATTTACTTTTTTTTCATGTACAAAATAAATAAACTTAAAAAACTGGGGACTTCACACCAACAAGAGAGACAGGACAGACAAAAATAAAAGGATAATCTGGTACATTATGCAAAACTAGAGAAATGTACCTGATTGTCCTTTTATTTTCTCTGTCCCGTACATTGAAAGTCTCCTGGTATCTTTCCTTTTAATTTAAAAAAAAAAAAAAAAAAAAAAAAAAAAAAAAAGCAACTGAGATCTTCCTTTCTCCATTGCATGCTTTACACAGCACCCACCACTGCAGTCACCACCAACAAGCTATATTACCAACGACAGTTATAAGAAATCCACTCTAAGCAGTGAAAAATATGAATATGACCATTTCCAGCCCTGATAATTCTCATTTCATTATTTACTTTATTTAAGATGTGTTAATTGGGTTTGTTTACTGATCTCCGGGATCTGTTTCAACCATGACTTGAGCCAATAGGTGAATACAGTAGTACAGGCATTGACATGTATATAACACTATGAACAGAAGAAAATCTTAGTTAACAGTGTAGAAAGAGTCAGTATATCAGAAGACAAAACATAGTTAATAAATAACCAGCACTGACATCTACAGTACAGTATACACAAGAGAAAATCTTTAGTTAACTGCATCTGAAAGCAAACAGCCAGTAGATATGAAGATAAAGGGTAGTAAACGTCAATGTACACAGATATCAAACTGTAAATATTCGAATTAGTATAATCAACATGACTATAAATCTGTTTTTATGGAAGAAAAATAGATAATATAAACAACTGCAAAAATATAAGTACGAAGAAAGAACATGTAGGTTATGGATAAAAGACTGCAGGAGAGAGGGAGATAAGAGACTTTATGAGGAATAAAGAGTAATAGTAGAAAGAGAGGGGCCTACTGGATGAGAAGAGAAAAATAGCAAATTGAGAATAGCTTTTGTCATCCTTAAGCAGTTGTAGAAAAGTGTTATCCCATTTGTGCCTCCTGTAAGGCCTCAACATTTATTTCAAACCATCTGTAGATATAGTTTTGAAACCTGTTGTACTACATCAGTAATGCTTCTTTACGTAAAAGTAGGCTTCTTTTATTGTTGTTACATGTGTTTATTTCTGACTGTTGTCTAGGTCACTTACTCAAAAAACACTAGGTTCATGTAACTTTACTTTGCCATCCCAAATCCCTGCTACCCTGACCCCTGAGCGATGATGATTTGCAGGTTACTGTAACTTCCTTCAGGAATGGTTCCATAGTGATGTTCTTCATCTCACATTGCTGCAGTCCTTACACTTGGGTAGTCCGCTGTCCTCGGTCGGCCCGAATATCAAAGTATAAGGCTGACGTCGGTCAAGGCGCATTAGACTGACATCAGGACGTCAGGGTACAAATGCGCATGACCGACGTCATATCCTCAGTCTTTTTTGCCGCATGGTCCGATGCAGAAGCAGCGTTGCAAGTGCCGTTCGGCGTTCTGAAATTTTTCAATTCGGAGTTTCAGACAGAGTCAAAGTTGGCTAAGTACCCGGGGAATATTTTAGTTTTTCTTGCCTCAGTGGTTTACCGGATGTCAGAAAAAGTGAATAACTGTATTTCTTGTGGGAAACAGATACCGCATAGAGATTATCATACTTTGTGTATTCCTTGTTTGGGGCCTGAGCACGACGTTGTTGGGTGTCGCTTTGTGCTAGGTTCAATAAGCGACTATAAAGAAGGTTAGATTGTGCCAGGTTAGTCTTCGGAAGCGGTGCAATTATAATATGCCGGCGGATGCTCCCGCTTCTTCAAGAAGCGCAAAGACAAAGCTGCTAAGCCCAGACAGGAGGAGTCGTCCGTGCGGACGCCGGTTCTTTGGAGGTGTCGGTGGAACCGGGGGTTCCGCCGGAGGTTTCTCTGGAGTCCCAAGGGGAGACTTTGTTATTGCAGGATGTGGCCTCTCAGGAGGCAGGTCATGCTGAAGGGGCTTCTCAGGTTTCTGTACTCCCCTCCCTTCCTAGGGTGGTTAGGCCCTCTCCTTCTGTTTCCAAGGCTTCTCCCAGAGGCAGGCCAGGTTTAGCTTCTGTGGGTGTCACTCCTAGTTCATCAGGGTCTGTGCCCAAGAAGCACATGCTCAAAATGGCAGAAGATTTAATTACTTTAATTAGAGGTTCTTTGCCCCCTCCTGATAAGAGGCCTAGGGTGGAACCAGAGTTGGGAAGTTTTGAGCAGGCTTCGATGTTTCTGAGTCTTGACTGAAGACTTGCAGGAGTATTCTCCTTATTCTGATTCTGATGTGGATGATTCTACTCCTTCAGCTTCTCCTCCAGAGGATTTTTCTTTTTCAGAGACTCTTCATTCCATGAGGGAGCATTTTAAGTGGGAAGGTCAGGACTTCTCTGATTCCAGGAAAAGGCTTAGGGAATTTTTGTTTTTACCCCAGCATAGGCCTTTGGCTATACCTCCGGTTCTGGATGTTGTGGAGGATGTGTTTGCAGAGGCTTCTCTTAATCCTGATTCTGTGCCTCCTGCTCCTGTTAAACCGGATAGGTATTACAGGGTGCCTGAAGCTCATAAATATCTTTTTAAGAGTCCTAGGGCGGACCCAGAAACTGTTAGTCAGGGGCCTAAGAGTGTCAAGGCTTCTGTTGAAAAAAATCCGGTTCCTCCAGATAAAGAGGCCAGGGCTTTGGATAGATGGGGAAAGAAAGTCTATACTTCTTCCACCTTAGCTATGAGGGCTTTGAATTGCCAGTTTCACATGTTGAAATACCAAAACTGTCTACTTTCTCAATTGAAGTCTAAGGTAGATGCCCTGGCGGAAGGTATTGAGTGTAAGGAATTGCAGGATTTGGTGCATGTTTCTGAACAGGTGGGTAAGCATTCTTTGCAATGTGGTTTTGATGCTGTACAGGCCTCTTCTAGGGTGGCTGCCACTGGGTCAGTTCTCCGCAGGCACGCCTGGCTGAGGGATCAGAATTTATCTGACCATGTTAAGACAAGGATTTTAGATGCTCCTTTACAGTCTGATGTGTTGTTTGGGTCACCTGTGGAGGCAGTCTTAAAGAAAATGGAAGACAAGGCTAAGTCTATGCAGACTGTTAAAGATTTTTTGCAGGTTCAGCCTCCGAAGTTTAGTAGGAATTGGCCTACCAAGGGGTGGACGTATCCTTCTTATGATTTCCAGTCTAGGGGTAGATCTAGACGTGGTAGGGGCAGAGCTCAGGGCGCATTCAGGCCTAGAACAGGGAGTTCACCTGCACAGTCTTCGGGTGAGGGCAGGGGTCAGTCCTTTCGTAAACAGGCCCAATGACCTACCTTTTCAGCTGCCAGAGCCTTCTCGCCTGGCAGCACCTTTGGGAGGAAGGTTGGCACTTTTCAAGGAAAATTGGAGTTTAATTACCCAAGACAGATGGGTATTGGATATCATACACAAAGGTTACAGGTTTTATTTCCATACCTTGCCTCCTTTCAAAGGCATGCCAGACGTTCCTCCTCAACAAAGAATAGAGGCTCACAAACAAATTTCTCTGCTACTTCAAATAGGGGCCATACAGCCGGTCCCTCTGCCAGAAGTGGGCCTAGGATTTTACTCTCGCCTGTTCCTAGTACCAAAGAAGGGGAACACGTGGAGACCAATTTTGGATTTATCTATCCTCAACACTTATCTGGACATTCCCAAGTTCAAAATGTTGACGTTACAACAGCTTTTACCTCTGCTGGGCAAAGATCACTGGATGGTAACTCTGGATCTCAAGGAGGCTTACCTTCATGTTCCTATCAGACTAAGTTGCAGGAAGTATCTGCTGGCTGGAACTTCTCATTATCAGTTCTCTGCATTGCCCTTTGGCTTATCTACTGCCCAGAGTGTTTACAAAAGTTCTGGCTCCAGTGATAGCTTTCTTCAGGCTAAAAGGAATACAGATTTATCCTTATTTGGACGATTGCCTGATTCTGGCTCAAGAAAGGGACGAACTTCTTCATCATCTGCAATATGTGATAGTGCTAAGATGCCTGGGGTATTCTGTGAACGAAATAAAGTCCAGTCTAGTACCCTCTCAGGACATGTGCTTTCTGGGTGTAAGACTGAATACAGCATCCCAGATGGCCTTTTTGACCCCGGACAAACAAAAGAATCTTTCCCTTTACTTCCATCAATTGTCTCATCAGTCCAGGCTGACTGCAAGGACAGTCCTTCAAGCCTTGGGGTTCATGGCATCTTGTATTCTGGTGCTTCCCAATGCCAAACTGCATATGAGGAAGCTACAATGGTATCTCAAAAATGTATGGACACAGCACTGCCAAGATATGGACACTGTCATTCAGATAATACCTTGCATTCAAAAGGAATTTTTGTGGTGGGCTCAGGAATGTCACCTAAACAAGGGACTCTCTGTGACCCGACCAGAGGCGAGTCAGATTCTAACGACAGATGCCTCAGACAAAGCTTGGGGAGCTCATCTAAATGGAAAGTGGATACAAGACACGTGGCCTGCCAGACTACAACATCTACATATCAACTTGAAGGAGATGTTAGCAGTCCAATTTGCATTAATAGCTTTCAAGGATTTACTTCTTCCAGGGCAGGTGTTGATTCTAACAGACAACACAACTGTCATGTGGTACATCAACAAGCAAGGGGGAACACATTCTTATCCTCTCTGCAGGCAAGCAATGATTTTGTGGGAGACTGCTCTCAGTTTACAGCTACATCTTCAGACAAGGTTTCTGCCGGGAGCACAGATCTCCTTAGCAGATGCGTTGAGCAGACGAATTATGGATCCCCACGAGTGGAAATTGGATCCTCATGTATTTCAGAAATTGACAGTGTCATGGGGAACTCCAGACATAGATCTGTTCGCTTCTCCACTAAATTACCAGCTGCCAAAGTTTTGCACAAAAAGGTTTCATCCCACAGCCTGGAAAGTGGATGCTCTTTCTTTCAAGTGGAACAATCTTCATGTGTATGCCTTTCCACCTCTGCCTCTCCTCCCAAAGGTACTTCTAAAGGTCAGACAGGACAAGCCAAGGATGATCTTAATAGCTCCAGATTGGCCTCGACAGCACTGGTACCCATTACTGAGAAGTCTGGTACGAGAACCTCCATGGCCTTTGCCTTCGATTCCACACCTACTGTCTCAGGAGAACAGTCATTTACTCAATGTCAAACTTCACTCTCTTCACCTAACAGCCTGGCATATTCTGTTTTGAACTCTGGAGGGTCTCAACTTCCACAGCAAGTTTTGAATGTTATTTTGGAAGCCAGAAGGCCTAGTACAAGGAAAGTGTAAGCAGATAAATGGAAGAGATTTTTATTTTGGAGTGCAGCAAAGGAATTTGATGTTTCTGAGCTTAATTTAAGTGTGGCTCTTCAATATCTTACTGAGTTACTGGACAAAGGTTTGTCCTTCTCTTCTATTAAGGTTCATGCTGCAGCAATTTCTGCTCACTATGACTGTGACCCACCATTGTTTTCTCATCCTTTGTTCAAGCAATTTCTTAGAGGGGCAAAGAATATAAGACCCCGAGCTCCTACTCCTGCTTGGGACCTCAATTTTGTGTTGGAGAAACTCACTCTACAACCTTTTGAGCCTGCAGCTACTGCTGAGTTGAAATATTTATCATGGAAGACTGCTTTTTTGTTGGCCATTACCTCTGCAAGAAGGGTTTCTGAATTACAGGCCCTTATGGCAGTTGAGCCTTTCTTAATTTTCCATAAGGATAGGGTATCTTTGCGTACTAATCCTTCCTTTATGCCTAAAGTGGTTTCTAGTGTGGCTTTAAACCAAACTATTCATTTGCCTACTTTTTATGCAAATCCCCAAAATAAAGGGGAAAAGATTTTGCACACTTTAGATGTACACAGGCAGTTGCTATTATTTGAGTAGGACTAAAGGGTTCAGGCAGTCTCAGCAGTTATTTGTTTCTTTTGCTTTGAGTTCTCAGGGCAAGCCTGTGTCAAAACAAACTATTTCTAAGTGGATTGGGTTTTGCATTGCTTTCTGTTATTCCCATCATGGTAAGGAGATTCCAGCTGGGATTAGGCCTCATTCCACTAGGGCTACTGCCACTTCAACAGCTTTTAAGGGGTGGCAACTAAGGATATTTTGGAGGCAGCTACTTGGAGTTCAGTGCATACTTTCTCTAAGCATTATCACCTTCCACTTTACTCTAAATCTAGGGCTGGTTTTGCCACTGCTATTTTACAGGGCATTTTGGCAGCTCCTGCTGCTATATAATTTTGCCATCCTCCCTTACCTCTGCTTTGGGATTCTACCTAAGTGTAAGGACTGCAGCAATGTGAGATGAAGAACATAGTACAGTTTTGTACCTACCATAAATGTAGATGTTCAAGATCCACATTGCTGCAGTCCAATTTCTCCCTCCTTCCCTCTGTTTTTAGAGGTGGTTGTGTGGGGTGGGTTGTAAATATTGTATTTATTGTATATATTGTACATATTGTTAGTGCAGGGTGGTTGCTTGGTGGTTTGCTGTCTTTTGGTTTTGACCTTTCTTTTAGGGTCTTCTGACATCTGGGGCAAGAAAAGACTGAGGATATGACGTCGGTCATGCGCATTTGTACCCTGACGTCCTGATGTCAGTCTAATGCGCCTTGACCGACGTCAGCCTTATACTTTGATATTCGGGCCGACCGAGGACAGCGGACTACCCAAGTGTAAGGACTGCAGCAATGTGGATCTTCGAACATCTACATTTATGGTAGGTACAAAACTGTACTTTTCTACATGGAAGCCAAACCAACAGGTCTGTGCTTTTCTTTCTTTTTGTTCTGCGTTCTTTTGGTTGCGAAGATGAGTCAGGGGGTACTCTATTTCATTCTGTAGATAACTCATTTCCACAAAGATTGCTCAGATCTCTTACTGATTAAGCTTGTATTTCACTGTTAATTCTGTGGTAAATCCCATTTGGACCTATTTCCTTAGTTTAGTTTTGGGAGCTCTTTTGGAATCCCTTCTTTGGTGAAAAGACCAGAGTCACACCCTCTGTCCAGTCCACTGCTTCTTTTGACTGGATTTACCTGCTCAGGCCTAGTCCAGATGGATTACATTGGATGTCTGCTTCACCACAACAAATACTAAGTAGGTAATACTTTGAGCGTACATGTGAGATGACTCATGTTGCTGTCCCATAATGCCTCAGTGAGCATATTCGTGAGCCTCAGTTTTCTCTGTCAGTCACATTTCATATTTAATTACTAGAGTTTGACCGTTTCAAATTGTGTTTAAGTGGTACTAGTAAAGGGATCAGTGCCTGGTTCGATTCTCAGCTAGAGCATCTTCTGCGTGGAGATATGCGTGAATGGGTGTACCTTCGTTGAAGGTTGTGCGTCAGGGCTGGTAACTCGGCACGTAAAAATCAACTACCATTCATTAGCGGAACGGAGTTCCGCTGTGGCGACCCCTAACCGGGAAAAGCCGAAAGACACAAACAAACTCAGTATCTGCTGTGCAGTCAGAGCTGTTGCAAAAAGTAGCCATGAAGAGCTTTGCAATTGTTGATTGGTTACCTGAGTGGTATTGGCATTTTCTGGTATCCTTGTGAAAGAGTTGAGGGAGTAGGGGCCCAGAGTGACAGGATTACATAGCAGGTGGGTAGGCCCCGATTCCTGTGCTGAGAAAAGACTGAAAAGATATAATTTTCATGCAGCTACATTTTGATTCTCAATTGTGAACATGAGATGTAGTCATCTATTAATAAGTTGGTCGCTCAGATTTGGAGAAGTGCCACACTTATCAGGCTATTCGTCAGTAATCACTCTTACCAGACCACCATAGCAACACCATCTCATCTGAAGAAAGATGCTGCATACCAAGCCCAAATACAGTGTGTGTGTGTATTGTGAGATTCTCATTCATTCTGGATTTATTAAGATCTAAATTTGCATTGCCATTTATTCATATATTCATTCATTCTTCCCCATAACCTTAAATCACTCAGAATACAGAATAGGCTTTAAACTTGTGTTTGCGAGCACCTCTACGCTGCTGTACTGGTCTTTGACATGAATTACTTGATTTGAAATCTACGACTAGATGACTGGGAAACAGTCCTACAACACCAGGAAAGTAAACTGTTCTGGGCTTATACTATGCATTAGAGTATGCTTCTGCTAAATTAAAGATGCTGTTTTGTGCGGTGGTAATTTTGCATCTGAACCTAGTTTAAGTGAGCTGTGTCTCGAGTCGAAGTGTCATTCTTACTCTTCATCCCATGTAGAAATATGACAGTTATTGTCCAGGTGGGTGTAAATGACTTGAGATGCACCTTCTCCCGTGTGGGCCATTTTAAGCCTAGAAGAGGGATATGATGGAGCTCTCTGAGTATGTCTCCAAAGTTGGAAGGAAAATAGTCTTGAGCAGTAACCTACCATCACTGAGAAAGATACCTTAATATAAGCAAAAATAATTGATTTTATTAATTGGCTTAGTTATTGGTGTTACTCTGAGGGAGCTCCAGTCTTTATCTCAGCTTGGAAGGAGTGGCAAGGTAGTCCATCCTTTTTTTATCAGGCTTTTTCCTGCTGGCTAAAACTCCTTTTACCCTCCATTGTGCCTTTCTTAGGCATTGCCTGTGTACATAGGCTACCAGCCTAGTAAATACAAGATCCAGTTTGGCTAATAGTAAGATGGTGTTGCACAATGCTTGGAGATTAAGTATGAAAATTACTGCAGTTTAAGTTATTCCCAATTATGGAAACTGTCAATGCTTGTGCTGTCAATGAAATCTGGTTTCAGAACAGGGAACCACTCATTTAAATCCACAAATGTTGACAGCAGTAATGTTGATGATGGTGTATCTATGTTGTTGTTTGTCTTTTGGCTTTTTCCGGTTAGGGGTCGCCACAGTGGAACTCTGGCCCACTAATGATTGGCAGTTGGTTTTTATGGTGTCGAGTTGTCAGCCCGACGCCCAACCTTCAATGAAGGCACGACAATTCAACGCATGTCTTTGGAACGCCCACTCGACCGCGGGGAGGACATGCAGACTCCACACAGAAGACACTCCCAACCCAAGCCGAGAATCAAACGGGAGAACCTCTTGCTGTGAGGCAACAACGCCACCGCTGCACCACCACGGTTTATCTGAAACACCATCACTTCAGGACTAATTAACTACAGTGTGACAGTCACCTTGAACTAATTTATATAAAAATGTCAGTAAATGAGACCTCACACTATATTTTGACCAGTAATAATATCCTGTCCGTGATGCCTGAAGTCAAGAAACACCATCTTTCTTTTTTTTTTTAATTACTCCTCCATAAGTTGACATACCCACCCCTCCACAAATAAATACACATCACAACTCGTCTTTGAAATTATCTTTGCAAACTCCCTTGATCAAATTACAGCCTGCCTCAAGAGGGGCACTAACATATTCAATCTTGTGCTCAGTACCATGGCTGCTTCTGCTCCTCACTCATTATTATACATTCACTGGTCAAATCAAATCTCTGATTGGTGTTTTTAGAATACAATGTCAGTACAACCAACCCATCCATCTTTAAAGACTTCTACAAGGCTAGCCTCCTTGTTCTCAGTGAGGACTTGAAATTATTTCAACAGTTCCTCACCCCTCTGACTCCATAGTAAATACTGCTTTTTATGTCAGTTCTGTATTCCCATCTCACCCCTTGTGTACAGGCTTCTATCCCAAGTAACCACAGATACGATTACAAGTTAGAAACAGCCCCAGTGGTGGAACTCCACTATAAACAAGCTTCACATTAAAAGGAAGGATTTCATAGGATCAGATTATGTCGATACTCTACAAAAGGGCCTTACAGAAACAGATGCTTGGTGCCAGAGCCATGGGCTCAAGCTCAATGCCAAGAAATGTATAGTTATCCCCTTTGGGGAAAAAAACATGTACCCGTGAATTACCACATAGGTGGCAGTACGCTAAACACCGAAAGTGTGATAAGAGACTTAGGGACACAGGTGGACAGTGGTCTCACCTTCAGTAAGCACATCGCCACAACAGTCAGGAAATCCTTCTATGTGGCACACCTCATCACTAAGGGCTTTTCATCCAGAAAAAAGGAGGTCATTGTCCCACTGTACTCATCCCTCATTAGACCCATTATAGAATACAATGCCCCATTTGGTATGTACCTCTCAAGACATCTGCAACAACTGGAAAGGCCGCAGAAATACCTCACTAAAGGAATCACAGGCCTAAAGCACATGCCCTATGCTGACCGCCTTAAAAAACTCCAGCTATACTCTGTCGCATATCGCCTACTCCGAGGCGATCTCTGCTTAACTACAAGGCCATGTCAAACCCAGAGCTGTTGGACATGCTACACTTAAATCCCAATCCCTCAGAGCCACACGCTCCAGGGATGTAAACCTTGTCATCACAATAAACAAAACATGCTGGAGGGATAGGTTCCTGACCCAGAGACTCCCCAGACTCTGGAATAGACTGTCCGTACATGTCAAGCAGAGCACCTCTTTGGCCCTCTTCAAAAGGAACCTTGATGACTGGATGGAAGAAAGGAAATTCACCCTAGGGATCATGTCAGTCGCCCTGCTAGACAGGGGTCCAGGGAAGTAAATAGTGTGGAAAGAAATAGCCAGGGAATTGTTATGGCTAGGCTTGTATAGGCCCTAAGGCCGACAGCCTAGTACCAACCTATGAACCTATAGCCATAAAGAATAGGAAAAAACCCTCAGTGTTAAACTCAACCTGAAAAGGATTAATAAAGAAGGATGGAGTAAGATTAAATTCTGCAAAGCTAATTATAAACTAAAAATTGCTACATCAGCAAAGGATAAACAGAAGACACTCTTTAGATATAATACCAATGGCGTATTAAGTGTATTTTGGGCACTGGGCTATTTTCACACCAGGGACACCCCCCACACACATTTTTAGGACCATGCTTAATGAATGCGTTGTTTTGGATTTACTTTCCTTGACTCTCTTAAATTATATTTCTTGTTTAATACAGCAGCATTTGTTACTGTGTTTTAAATCTGTAGTTTTGAAGATGGTTTCCAGTAAGCAGTAAAACAATTTAGTTTGCGTTTTAAATTTGTAGCTCTGAGCACTTTTGCCAGTAAGCAGTGAAACAAAAATGTTGTTAACCAATAATAACAAAAGTACTCATTATAGAATATTTTGACCATAAAAAGTCACTCAAGACTTCTGCTGTTATAATCCACCAATAAAAGTGCTCATCTATTGTGGCTATTTTATTGACTTTGTACACAGTACATATCTGATTAGAATCCTTTACTGTAGCCATTTTTATCACAATTTGCTTAACAAAAATACACACTAACCCTGCAAAGATAGACTAATGACTTTTTAACTTTATCAACCTAGCAGTCTCAGTTATTTTTATCCACAGATATCTCCAAAATGCAGCAATTAAATCTACTTTGTTTACTTTATTCTTCTCTGGTGTCTGTGGTCCAATAATGGCCAAAGTAACATGTTTCAGATTTGTTTCACACAAATACAAAGGAGCCAGTAAAGTATTCCAGGTTCCACATATGTGCAATATTCCCACAATGCCAGATTAAAGCAATTTAAAAAGAGGATAAGACCATAGGTACTTTCATCCACAGATATCCCCTACCAGTAGTTGTAGCCAGTCTGTTGACTCTGTACACCCCTTATTATTATGAAGAAATTGCATGTACTTTATTGGTAGTATTGTATGAGCTGCATGAAACTGTATAAAGATCATTAGTATCAAACTGTAAGACTGCCCTTGTGTAGCACAGTTTAAATAGAGGCGTATTTATGATGAGAGCATAAGACATATAACCACCTGACAGCATATGTGAAGTCAATATGAACAAATCCCTTCTATCTGGCAACATGCTTACATCGTCCCTCTACACAAAGGTGGCAAAAATACTGACCCCCACCAACATCCGGCCTATAGCCATCCTTTCCCCTCTTTCTAAAATACTAGAAAAATCTATCCAGGCTCAACTCATGCCACACCTAACCCAAAACAGTCTCCTCTCCCCTACCCAACATAGCTTCCACCCTGGCCACAGTGCTATTGACTGCCCTTCTTTCCTTTCTTGAAACTATCAACCTCGAACGTGACTTAAGGCAAATTCATCTCCACACTGTTCCTAGATCTATCAAAAGCCTTTGATACCATCTCCCACACCCTACTTATTTCCCAACTCTTCACTCTAAAACTCTCTCCCAGCACCATAGCCTGGTTTTCCAGCTACTTGTCCAACCGCCAACAAGCAGTCCAGTGGAAAACTTTAACCTCCCCCTTCCTTCCCACACCAACTGGCATCCCACAAGGTTCATTTTTTAGCCCACTACTTTTTAACATATTTATAAACAACTTTCACCAATTCATCCCAGAATCATCTGTCATTCGATATGCAGATGACTTAATCATCTGCTCAGCCCTGTCTACCTCAGAGCTTCACGCCAAAACCCAACTTGCTTTCTCCAAAACAGAAACATGGATGCAATCCAGTCATTTATCTCTAAACGCAAATAAAACCAAGTTGATTTTTCCCTCAACAAAAACTCCACCATTGATAAAACCTCTTTCTCCATACAGAGCCAAAACAACACCTCACTCAAAATCGTTCCCAACACCAAACTTCTCAGCATCACCATCAAAGAAGAACTTAAATTTGACAGGGTACCTTTTTGGCTAGGCTTATAGAGGCCCTAGGGCCAATAGCCTAGTACCTACCTGTGAACAACGCACATCCATTCCATTATCAAGAAAACCCACCAAAAGATAGGTCTCCTCTATAGACACAACTGCTTCTTCAGCCCCCCAACCCGTTGAACCCTAGTATCCACCTTCCAACTCCCATCCCTTATGTATTGTGCTCCTCTGCTCACCAATCTCCTTCTTGGCCTAAGATCCAAACTCAAATCCTGTTACCACAAGATCGCCAAATTAGCAACCAGCTCAAAAAACTTGTCCCACCATTACCACTCCCTCCTCACCCTAAACTGGCTTGAACTTCCCAGCTACCTCAGTTACCTGCAACTTCACCACAGTCCACAAGCTCATCTATAAGCCTAACAACTGCCCATCTGTAGCTTCCTCCTTAAAACCCTACATACCCAACCACTCACTCAGATCCACACACCAAAACCTCCTTCAGGTCTACAAACCAGTATGGCCTGCTGGCCAACTTCTACTCTCCTACTCCTTGGCCAAAGAGTGGAACTCTCTCCCACCTACCCTGCACATTCTTCCTAACCATATCTATTTCAAATCACAGTTTCTTGCACATCTGTCTTCCAAATGGGAATGCCCATGTCATGCCCCAACATCAACCCCTACCCCCTCTCTCTTTCTGGCTTGCACTAATATCTTCTTCGATTACCTTCTAAATGTGTAATTTCTTCCACAATTCTTTCCCTTCCCCACGAGAAACTAATATTTTTCTCTATTGCTGATCCTACCTTTACATACATACTTTTTCTCCTAACCAAAATATGCCTAGTAGCTATATATTTTAAAACTGCTCAATCCTACAAGGAAGTTCATATCATATCTCAATATTATGTAATGTTTATTCTCTGTATTAGTCATGTCCCTCTCAAACTGCAAGATTTAATGCATCTAATCTAAAAATCCTGTCACAATTTGTCTGTAAATATTGTGCATCTAATCTGAAAAGTTTTAATTTTCTGTATTGAATTACTGTCTTTGCAAAAGCTGAATATGTTTGTAACCTACATTATTGTGAAGCTTTTCTCCCCGAGCCTCCACTGGAAAGGGGCTCTTTTTGGTCCAGTAGACTTCCCCGGTCATGAAACTTAAATAAATAAATAAATCTATTCAGCAGTAAGTCATCTGAAAGTCCACGTTAAAGAAAACTGTTACTAATTCAGGTGGTGCTGTTGACAAACAACTTTGCATTTCACTGCTTCATCTGTAAATGCAGTACCTCTTGTGCTTAAAGAATAAATGTCCTATGTTGCATTAAAAATTTGGTGTGCTGATTGTGACAGTTTGAGGTATTGCCAGCCATGCCAGGAGAAGTAGGGCAGAGGATGTGTAACATATGCCAGCACAGTTAGCTGGAATTTTGTAAATAATTGTATGTCATTTGTAAAGCTGCTTTTGTTAAAATGTACCAACAGAGTGTGCCCTGCTGGACAGGAAAAGAAATATGCATGTATTATTGGAACTGTTTAAATGTATATGTTTTAACAGAGGATTCTGTTGGAGAAGGGGTTGATCTCAATCCACATAACTTTGAAAATAGTTTGAAATTAAATTACCTGTCTTAGGCCATAAAGATTGTATCTTGCAGTTCTCAATGCAGCCAGAGACAAAAAGTCTGTACTAGGAAGCTTTCTGCATTATCCTTAGGGTAAACTAATTGCTACTCTGGAAGGGTGGAGGTTTGAAATTTTGTATGACTGCCAGGGGGTCTACTTCACTTAACCAACATCCCACATAACCGACACGCAAAACACTGACATTGCACAACACTGACAACGCACATACCTGACACACACAATACAAAACCCGTCAAAACCCTGACACATCTCCGTAAAACATACACTCAACAACATTCAAAATGAAAAACACAACATTCAACATAAAACTACCTAGTTTCCCTCACTCACACCCTGCCCACCATCTACATTAAATTAAACCCTTACAACTAAAACAAAACATACACTACAAATAAAAAAATCTAAAACACTTATCTTCACATTTCATGTTCTCGTGGATTTCCTGTCCCGCTCAAGTTGGACTGTCGACCATTCAGAAGTCGGCATTCTGACATGTCCGTCATCTGACACGTTGAGCTTTTCTGCTCGGTGTTTCATGCCAGTCTACTGAGATTTCGGTAATCTCAAGTAGACTCCTTCCAGGAGCTGCAGCAGATCTTGGCAAGGCTCTCTGTGTGTATATTATTGGCACATATGTACTAAATTCTGACAGCCTCTAGCCAAGGGCAATAGCATGGGAACAAGAAGTCAGATGACCAGATGTATGTGATGCCATTTTGTAATCCATCACTATAAATAATATTTCAGTACTATCGGAGACTGAAGTATCATGGCAGTCTGTTTTTGGAGCCTGACAGAGAAGGACCTGTCACCTGCTTCATCTTGCCTTGCTCTAGTATAAGGGACCAGGGAGTAGTGTAATTATTTAGATCAGTCATGAAAATATAGTGAAATTAGTTAAGTACTGTTCTTCTGTATCTGTTGTAAATCTGTTCATCTGTGTTATTGTAATATTTCCTGTGATTGAAGCTCTGGTGTTTACTGTAAATGGATATTTAGTATTTTTCTTTTTTTTTTCTTATTTATTATTAAATATATTTAAACTTTTCAATGTGGTTAGTCTTTTAGAGAATATTTTAATATCAGAGAGTACTTATATATTTGGTGACAGCTCTGGCTGCTCTTGAAAGCCTTGCTGTTGTTCAAACTACCATTTGTATTAATATTAATATCACTCAGTATAAATTGGGTACCCATAGAATAGCTGGATTTTGAGTGTCTGGTAGCAGTATAACTACCCTATAGTCTGGGCAGAAGGGGGCAAAGCTAGTAAATCTGTGGCAGCCATTCCCAGGTGTGGGTGTGTATGCACACGCGCAAATCAAATCTGTGTGTGTGTGTGTGTGTGTGTCAGTTGCTTGACGGCAAGGAAATGAAGGACTGGTTTCACAGAGAGAGTGGTGGAGGACTTTGCTTGGACACTTTGCTGAGGACTCAACTCTACAGCTGTGCCAGTGGAGAATCTTATTGGGGACTTGCAGGAAGACAGAGAAATCCAGACCCCGGACGTAGTGTGTTCCCTGTCTTCTCTTAAGGGAAATTGTGCTTAATGCAGAAAGCTGCATCTGGAAATACTGGGTGTACCCATTTTTGTTTCCAGTGAACGTCTCTCTCCAGTGCCAGTGGTTGAGGATTTAGGCTCCTTTATTACTGGCCCAGAGTGGGAACGTCACACTGATAATATTGCTTTAACATTTTCTGAGCTAAATTAGCTGTGTGACAGAGAATGTCTTGCAAAAACAACCACAGATTCATAGACATGCAATACAGGAGACCATTAAGAATCATAGCTCAAATTTACAGTTTCCCCAAACCACCGTCTGGTTAAGCTTCTTGCAAGGTTAGACAGTAGGTAAATAAAGGTGGAAAGATTCAAAACCTTTACCCTTGACACAGGAAGCAGTTCATTAACAAATTGGAGCTTTAGTACAGTGCATTAATTGCCAGAGTAACAGATTTTAACTAAATACAGAAACTATTTACAGTTCGATCTTGTAGGCAAGACTGTATCACAGTTATGTGCAACGATGGCTACATAATGGATGCTGAAGATCAGACTGTTCTGATCATCACTCTATAAAATGCAGGCTTCATGACCTCACAAATGTCAATCCCTTCACAGTTGCCAGAGGATATAAAATAGGTAGTGCTTAAATACATTACTAAAATGCAACATGTTCAGACTGTATTAAACAATCCAGGCTTATTAATTAATTAATTAATTAATTAATTAATTAATTAATTAATTAATTCTGTATTACAGTTAATAAAACAAAACAATTAAAATGTGATATAAATATTGTAGCAGTTTTTCCTCAGCAATCCACAAGTCATAAAAATCAGAAATATTACTGCATACTGTATACATTTTTTGTGAGGGGGCTTGCATGCTTGCAGGACTCCTGCATTTCATTTTGACCTTTATTTAGTTATTGCATTTGTTTACTGGGAAAGTTCACTGGGCCTAAAAGAGCCCATTTTTGGTGGAAGCCCAGGGAGAAAAGCTCCTACAAGAAAATAGATGCAGAAAAAAAAAACTAAACATTAATTGGTACAGAAGTAAAAACAGCGTTACACACAGTGGTTACAGTAATATATACAGAATATATACATAAGTCAGGAATTTAGTTGGTTTGATTACAGTAACATATGCAGAATATATACATAAAAGCAGGAATTTAGTTGGTTGCCAGATGATGACCTTCTTCTATTTTTCCTGTCATCAAGAAAAGCTGTCAACTCTGACATCACTCAGTAGAGGTCTGACCTTCCTGAATGGCTGACAATGCTGTATTGTTGTAGCATACACCCCCAGAGTCAAATTGTGGTAAAATGGATCCCTATGGTTATTAACCAAGTCCCCACCAGACATATCAGCATCCCATTACTTTGTTGTCTCTCCCTAGTTAAAATAAAACACTGTTCATGCATGTCAGTATGCATACTATTTTCTGCTTTACTTTTGCAACTGTAAGAGGCTTGGATTTCATTTAAAACATTTATTTCACATTTTACAGCAAAAACACCCACAGCCATTTTCTAAATAAAACCCCTTCACATTCAAAGTAGAATTAGCATGAGAAACAATAAACGTCTGTGCCCTTGAAACTTCCATTTAGTAAAAAGGTATCTGGCAACCCATTAAACTACAAGAGGCTTGCTGGGTTTATAATCAAATGGCATATAGTGAAGTACTAACTAGTGTCTATGTGAAGGGTGCAGAAATTCAAAAGACAGATGTGTAACCTATTTTTAACAGCTGGTGTAGCCCACCAGACACAAGAATCCCTTTTTAGGAGCAGCTCAGGAGTACTGTCTGGTGAAGTCATTGTAATTTGGTCAAAGAAGCTCAGAAGACAAATGAAGACTGAGGTAATCAAACCTTTCATTGCAGGAAATGGCTCTTTAACAGCGTAACCTTACATTTCTGCACTGAGTGCTAGACGCAGTGTTGTAGCCCAAGCACAGTGTATTTTGCACCTGCATAACTGCAAAAAAATAAATAAATTAAAAATGTTTTCATAGTTAATATTTTAACTTTAAAATCTCAGACTTCATGTTGTCCAATTTATTCACAGCTAAATAAGAAACACTGTCAACATTTAGCAAAGTTAGGAAACCAAGAATCATACCTAAAGAACATGCCTCATTATGATAGTCTTGTTTACTGTAATCAGTTATCTTCCTTTACATTGTAACTATTCTGATTCATAGGTAGATACTAGGTTTGCAGGCATTAAAGAGCCTAGCACAAATTTCCAGGTGTCATAAAGCACTGTCTAGTTAAGTGACTTTGCTCATGGTCACACAGTAAGCAAATGAGAGCTGAGGGACTTCAACCCTCCGCCTTAGGAACTACACCACACGACCTTAACCCTCTGCACTAACTGCCACATTTGAGTAAAACGGGAAGGCAAGGCGTCAATCCCCACACCATTGACAACCAGAAGCAGCAGCCTAACCCACTATGCCAATTCATAAGTCATGAGTGGAATAGTGCAGTGTAGGAACTGAGCATTTACACAGACACACACCCACGTGATCATAAATTAAAGCTTGTTCAAAGTAGCTTAGTAGGCAAATGGAGGCAAAATAGTTCAAACACTGTACTTTTGACTATAGGAAGCAGTGCATTAATATTGCACAGCCTTAAGTGCAGACAAGAAGTCTGCATGGGCATGTATTTTCTTAACAAAGAAAATATGAAAGTCTAATGACTGGCATTATAACTGACTGATGATAAACCTAAGTAACTTTTATCCTCCAGTTATTTATCAGAAAATGAAGTAGTGGGTGGTTGACTGGTAGTTAGTGCAGAGGATTAAAGCTTTAAGCTGTTAATGAACTGCTTCCTGCAGTCAAGGATGCAGTATTTGATTCTTTCTTCTTCCATTTCCCTACTGTGTGATTCTGAGCACGTTACCTAACCAGACAGTGCTCTTGATGTAAAATAAATATCTCCTTTAACAGTTAGGAGACTCCAGTATCTTGACCATCTTGGAACATGCACACACTTTCAGCTGCCGTGCTTCATGCTCCAAAACACTTCTATACAGCTTCTCAAAGCACATTTCAATTACTAAGAATAATTCCTCCAGTCCCCAACACCTCACCATCCCTGAAGGTACTTCCTGTGGAACATTTGCTACTGCTGGCTGTATTGTTTAAGGGGATTTAACTTGTACTTACATTACTGCCTGGCTTTACAAAAAAAGAAGAGAGAGACTTTTTTATTGTACAGGTCGCACTCTAGGTATAAATTGGCTGTCCATGGACACCCTTGAAGCTGTGGGCTGCAGGTGACCACTCATTTCATCCATATTATAATCCACTACTGTGTAATACCCAGCATTGCACAAGCTTATCTCTAATGGAATCTTCTGCTGCAACACTGATAGGTTCATAGGTTGGTACTGGGCTATCTGCCCGAAGGCATATATTAGCTCAGCCACGTTGTGCGGTATTCACCGCCCCTTTAGTAGTTCCCTAGACCCTTGTACTAGCAGCTAGTACCCTTGGCCCCTATCTAGTAGTGCTGTTGGTGTGATCCCCGGTGTGAACTTTCTGTTACCCATCCACTCATCAAGGTTCCTCTTGAAGAGTGATAGTGAGGAGCTCTGTCTTATGTAGATCAGGACCCTGTTCCATAGTAAGGGAAGTCTCTGCAAAGGGAATCTATCCCTCCAGCATGTTCTATTCATTGTTGTGTTGAGGTTTATATCCCTAGAGCGTGAAGCTTGAGTAGATTTGGTTTTGCTAAGATGGAGCATGTTCAACAATTCTGGGTTGGACATGGCTCTGTACGTTAGACAGAGATCGCCACTGAGAAAGCGGTATGCAACAGAGAACAGTCTTAGCTTTTTCAATCGTGCTGCATAGGGCAACTGTTTGAGGCCAGTAATCCTCTTGGTTAGGTACCTCTGTGGTCTTTCCAGCTGCTGGAGATGTCTAGCTAGGTACATTCCAATTGGTGCATTGTACTCAATAATGGGTCTGATGAGGGAAGAGTAGAGGGGCACCATTACATCCCTAGATCTTGATGAAATCCCTTTCATGATCAGATGGGTCACATAGAAGGATTTTCTAACCACTTTGGCAACATGGTTATCAAAGGAAAGCTGACTATCTACTTGGGTCCCTAGATCCCTTATTTCTTCTTCAGATTTCAGGGGATTACCTGCTATGTTGTAGTTTGCGGGTACTCTTTTTTTTCCAAAGGGGATTACTATGCATTTTTTTGCATTTAGCTTGAGACCATGGCTTTGACACCATGCATCAGTCTTTTAGGCCCTTCTGGAGGCTCTCCATGTTGGCCGGAAACTCTATTATAGTACCATGTTTGCAGTCGTCCGCAGACTTAGTCAGCCACAGCCCTTCCGTGCTAGCCTGTACTTCTGAGAAGTATATGCCAAACAGGAGGGGCCCCAGGTCAGAGCCCTGAGGCACACCACTCATTACTGGTCTGGATCTGGACATAGATCCCACTACTCTTACTTTATGGGATCTGTCTGAGAGCCAGTTTGCGATCCATCTTGTGATGTAAGGGTTTATGCCCAGGCTGGTGAGCTTATCAATAATACCTGAATGGGGAATGGTGTCAAATGCTTTCGCAAGGTCAAGGTAAGCTGTGTGTACCTCCTTTCCCTTATCTATAGCCTGAATAACTGTCTCAAAGAAATCCACCAGGTTCAGGAGGCATGATCTGCCCTTGACGAAGCTGAACTGTGTGGGGTCCAGCGACTGGAGGTTCCCAATCTCACCATTTATGAGTTCCATAATGATTTGCTCTATAGCCTTTCAGATCAGACTGGTCAGGCTTATTGATTGGTAGATCACAGGGTCAGTTGTGGTCCCACCCTTGTGTAGCGGGACCACCATTGCCGTGTGCTATTCTATGGGCACATATCCTGTGGAGAGGCTGAGACTGAACAGGGTATTAAGATGCGGGGTTAATTCCTTTTGGAGCTCGCATATGACACAGCCTGGGACACCATCTGGTCCCATGGAGGCAGTGTTTTTAGCTTTAGATCGAGCCTTGTTAACCAAAGTATCAGTAATAATTGGACTTACACAATCCCCTGGAATGGTAATAGGCCCTGTAGGTGGTGAGGGGGGGGAGAAATTTGCACTGAACCTGTCCGCCAAGATGTTGGCAATGTCAGAAGGGTCAGTGTATTTTGTTCCATTTTGTACTAGCTCAGAACAGACCTGAGCGTTGCCATTTAGGTTATTGATGTAGCCATAGAAGGCCTTATGGTTATCCTTGGCATCCTTGGCAACTTTCTTTTCAAAATTAGCTTTAGTTGACTTGATGAGGGCCCTCAATTTCTTACTAATGCTTATCAGGGATAATTTTTCTACTTGAGATTTGGCCTTTTTTTGTACAAGTCTCCTCCTTTTATTGTAAAGTTTGCTTATGGCCGGGGTCCACCAGACTGGTTTCTTTTTGCTTGAGGGAAGGAGTCTTGGTTTTATTTGGGATAGCACGGTCCATGCAATCCTGTCGATGCATATAGAGTGACTTGGTGTAGGATTCTGCATCCTGGATATCATTATCCTTCTGCAAGGGAATAGTGAAGCTTTCCACTTCGGATGCAAGTAGTTTGAAGTTTGCTTTGGAAAGGTTTTTGACTATGGTTTCTTTGACTGGGGTAGGTGGAGGGGTGAGGATGTCCAGGGTTATCAGTTTGTGGTGATATAGCTAATGTCCTAGCCTAGTCTCCTAGCAAATAAATTCAGTGTGCAGTCCTGTTTGATGACAGAAAAACAGTGGTAAGCAGCATTTAAGGATTTAGTTGATGAAACCAGTACAATTGCAATCACTTTGTTGCTGTAGAAATCATCTAAATTGAGTAGCAAAGGTGGTGAGGGAGGGCAGCTGATGTGCATGACTGGTTAGTTTTGGGTTCTGAAGCCAAGGTGGGAGAAGGCCTTAGTGCAGGTGAGAGAAAAGTGAAGAAAGCAGAGTAGTGCAACATATACCTTCATGGTATGCATGGATGCTGAGGTGGTTTATTACTGCATTACTGATTTTTTATTTTTTTAAAGGCAGTATAATTGGTTGTTTTAGCTTCCATACATCATTCTTACTCAGGATTCTAGTGACCTTTAGTTGAGGATGAAGTCAGAGTGAGTAAATGGCTCCAAGTGTGTGGATAAGTCTACTCTTATGCATTAGAATCATTAGTATGATAGATGGTAGTTTATCTGTTGCATTTACATGCATGCAAATGTTCCCTGTTCCCTGAATACTTTGTGTAACAGTGACTGGCTGCTTGCCATCTGGCGTGCACTTTGTTTTATTTAAAAAAAAAAAAAAAAAAAAAAAAAAAAAAAAGTTAATGTTATCACTGTCTTTATTTTCTTAGTTGCTAGTATAGTGGCAGATAGCATTTGTATCAAAAAATGTATGCATTATCTTTTTGGGGAATGAAATGCACATAATTTCCTTTTATCCCTCTCCGCCATGGAGCAGTCATTGATGGTGGCAAGTTTAAATTAAGTTGGCTTTACTAACGAAAATTCTTCCTGTGTGTAGTCCATTTTTTTCATCAGAGAAAGAATGCAATGTAATGTTAGTGTTTTGCAAGAATAAAATTTCTTAGCTTGGTACCATCTATACTCTGCACTAATCGGGCCCATAATTGAGTATAACTCCCTATTTGGCATGTACTGTACAAAGCACCTGCAGCAATTGGAGAGACCTCAGAGGTTTCTAACAAAGAAGGGACTCCAGCATACGCCTTACACAGACCAACTAAAATCCCTGTCACTATGCTCTGTATCATATAGACTTCTTAGGGGAGACTTATGCCTGGCTTACAGGGCAATCTCAGACCCAAACCTAATGAACTTGCATATCTGTAAATCAAACAGGACTAGAGCTTACCCGTTCCAGGGACCTAAATATGGCCTGCAACTTAAACAGGACATGCTAGAGGAACAGATTTGTCTCCGCGACTGCCATATCTTTGGAATAGGCTACACGTTGAAGTGAAACAAAGCATCTCTATGACACTGTTCAAGAGAAATCTAGACGTGTGGATGGGGCACTGTAAATTCTTACTAGGGATAGCGCGCACAACCCTCCTGGACATGGGCAGTCATTAGTAAATGCAGTTCTGGGTATTGATTAGCATATCTGTGGTATTACATTAGTATGAAACAGCTAGGCTTGAAATGACTTCTGGGTAAATAGCCTAGTAAACTCCCATGATCCTTTAACTTTATGGTACGCAAAGTGATTTATGGCATTTTCATTCAATGGGCAACTTTTTTTGGCCTCTGCATTTAAAGCATAAATGTAAAAACATAACTGCATAGGATCTTGCCACTGATGGCAAATAGTAAGCTTTACACTAAGATTATTAATGCAGAGGAAGCATGGAGTACAGCTGTAGACGTCACTGGACTTGTCAGCATGCATTTGCAGAGTTGCTTCAATTAAAATATGTGGAATCACTTCATACTCCTTCTCAGATAACGTCACCAAGGGATACAGTGAATTTATTTGGGTCAAACTTTAACAAAATGTTTACAAAGCTTTTTGTCAAATAAGTAGGGTATGCAAATGATATAAATGCATTGCAGCACTTAAATTGCTAGGTGCTGCAATGGGGTCTATATCACATCGTCAGATGCACAAGTGTTTGAACGATGTAAGTTCAAATGCAAAAAGTACGAACATACAGAACAGCGATTTTTTTTTTTTTTTTCCCCCCAGGGAAAAAAAAATCACTGTTCTGGTACAAAAACAAAAGAAACGCATACACTTTAAACTCCTACTAATGTGTGGGCTGTGCCCCCCACACAAACCCTACTTAAATATACCATCTCCGAGATTGCCCCACAATGGAGGAAATAGCAAAGCCACGAAAACGACCCACCGATTTTTTTTTTCCCCTCTGAAAAAAATCAGTGTTCTGTGGCTTTATTTTCACATTTTCGGACATATGGTTCATAGGTTGGTACTAGGCTATCAGACCTAGAGCCTATACAAGCCTACTTATAACAATTCCCTGGCTCTTTCTTCCCACACTATTTACTTCCCTAGACCCCTGTCTAGCAGGGCGACTGACGTGATCCCCAGGGTGAATTTCCTTTCTCTCATCCAATCATCAAGGTTCCTTTTGAAGAGGGCCAAAGAGGCGCTCTGCTTGACATGTATGGGCACTCTATACCAGAGTCTGGGGAGTCTCTGGGTCAGGAACCTATCCCTCCAGCATGTTTTGTTTATTGTGATGACAAGATTTAGATCCCTGGAGCGTGTGGCTCAGAGGGATTGGGATTTCATTTAGTGTAGCATGTCCAACAGCTCTGGGTTTGACATGGCCTTGTATGTTAAGCAGAGATCGCCTCCGAGTAGACTATATGTGACAGAGTATAGCTGGAGTTTTTTAAGGCGGTCAGCATAGGGCATCTGCTTTAGGCCTGTGATTCTTTTAGTGAGGTATTTCTGCAGCCTTTCCAATTGTTGCAGATGTCTTGAGAGGTACATACCAAATGGGGCGTTGTAGTCTATAATGGGTCTAATGAGGGATGAGTTCAGTGGGACAATGACCTCCATTTGTTTGGGATGAAAAGCCCTTAGTGATGAGGTGTGCCTCATAGAAGGATTTCCTGATTGTTGTGACGATGTGGTTATTGAAGGTGAGACCACTGTCCACCTGTATCCTTAAGTCTCTTATCACACTTTCGGTGTTTAGTGTACTGCCACCTATGTGATAATTCACGGGTACATGTTTTTTCCCAAAGGGGATAACCATACATTTCTTGGGATTGAGCTTGAGCCCATGGCTCTGGCACCAAGCATCTGTTCTGTAAGGCCCTTTTGTAGAGTATCCACATCATTTGGGGATTCAATAATGCCTCCCAGTTTGCAGTCATCTGCGAACTTTGTTAGCCAGAGTCCCTTAGTGTTGGCCTGTACTTCAGAGAAGTAGATGCCAAACAAGAGAGGTCCCAGGACTGAACCCTGAGGTACTCCACTTGTCTGGAGCTGGATTTGGAGTCAGCTACTTTTACAGTGTGGGTTCTGTCAGTAAGCCAGTTGGCAACCCATCGAGTGACATAGGGATTAATGCCCAGTTTAGTAAGTTTATCTATGATTCCAGAGTGTTGGATGGTATCAAAGGCCTTGGCGAGGTCCATATCGGCTGTGTGGACTGCTTTACCCTCGTCCATGGCTCTGGAGACTGATTCAAAGAAGTCAGTAAGGTTCAGGAGACAAGATCAGCCCTTCACGAACCCAAACTGGGTGGGGTCCAGTGTTTTAAGGTTGACAATGGCCTTGCAGATCAGGCTCGTCAGACTGATGGGGCGGTAGTTCCCGGGATCCAAGCTGGATCCCCCCCTTGTGGAGTGGGATAACTGTATCTGTGTGCCACTCAGTGGGCACGAAGCCTGAGTTGAGGGTATGATTAAACATGACACTTAGGTGAGGTGCCAGTTAATTTTGTAGTTCATGTAGTACACAGCCCGGGATGTCATCTGGTCCCATGGATGCTGTATTCTTAGCTTTGGAGAGTGCGTTTTTTACCTGTGTGGCTGTTATTACCGGAATTTGGCAATATTCCAGTATTGAGATGGGCCATTTAGGGGGTGAGAGGCGGGTGAAGTTGGCACTGAATCGATCTGCCAGGATATTGGCAATATCCTTGGGATCAGTATATTTAATGCCATTCTGTTGTAGCTCAGAGCAGATCTGAGCATTGCCATTTAGGTTATTGACATAGTTATAGAATGCATTGTTGGTTGTCTTTGGAATCTTTGGCAATTTTATTTTCGTAACTAGCTTTGAAGGATTTTATGAGGGATCTCAGCTTCTTACTGAGGCTGGTAAGGGAGTTTTTTGCATCCTGGGATTTTCCTCTTTTCTGCAACAGTTTTTTCCTTTTGTTGTAAAGTTTGTTTATGGCAGGGGACCACCAGATTGGCTTTCTTTTTTTGGAGGAGAGCATCTTGGTTCTATTTGGGATGGCAAGATTCATGCATGAGTGTATGTGCTCGTACAGTGCCTTAGTGTAGGACTCAACAGTCGAAATTTCAGTTCCCGTCTGCATGGGTGTCATGAAGTTTGTAACTTCTGACTGGAGTAGCATGAAGGTAGCCTTGGAGAAGTTTTTTATGGAGGTTTCCTTACTGGGAGGTGGGAGTGGGATGTGGATGTTAAGGGTGATTAGCTTATGGTCTGACCTGACCAACGAGGGGGTGACCATAGGTGTGGAGCATCGATTTCCCATGTTGGTAATGACCAGGTCTAGGATATTGGAGCCCCTGGTGGGACTATGGATTAGTTGATCCAGGGCATTGGAATTTATGAATTCCAAGAACCGTTGGGCAAAGGTGTTGGTGCACGAGTAGTTTACCCAGTTAATGGCAGGGTAGTTGAAATCACCCAATATTAGGGTGTTTGGTTGTATAGTAATATTTTCCAGTATGTTTAGAAAGGTGTAGTGAGAATATTGGGGCATGGTGGGGGATCTGTAGCAAGCTACAATTTGGATTCTAGTCTTACCTAGTGTTAGTTGCACCTGGAGAATTTCAGATGCATTGTGTTGGGCATCTAACCTGGTGGTGTGAATATCCTTGGTGAATATGGACACTCCTCCACCTTTAGTGTTTCGATCCTGGTTCGGTGGCCCAAAAGTGTGGTAAGAGTTGTAGCCTGGTATTGCAGGGTTGCTGTCTGGAGCCTTGAACCAGGTCTCAGTTACTGCACAGATATCTATGTTCTCCATTCTTAAGAGTGCCTCGAGAGAGTGCATTTTGAGGTTTAGACTTTTAGCATTGAGTAGCATTACCTTCAGATTTTGCATGCTTGTACCTGTTACGGTGGTGGTTTTGTCCTTTGAACTTTGCCTAAAAAAGGCACTATAGGGGTGGCAAGAGCCTTAGCCAGTAACCTGAATCCCAGGGGCGACAGGTGTAGACCATCTCTGGCAAAGCATCGTGGTCTGTCGATCATGTCGTCCCAGGCAGACAGATACTGGATCCCCTTTGAGTGACACCAGAAGCTTAGCCAATTGTTGAAGTAAATCATTTTGTCCTTATATTGTGGTATCATTCTCGGCGAAGGCAGGATGCTACTCCGGGCTAGGGTCATACCTGCCTGGGCCACATGATCCGAGAGCTCTTCCATGTCTCTCTTCATGTAGTTCAGGGAGGTACGTCTGAAGTCATTCACTCCAACATGGGCAGTGACAGAGTCATATTTGTACTTGTTGTGGAGTGACTTGAGTGCATGAGTTATGTGGCGGATCCTGGCACCCGACAGGCAGCTCACTGTAATTTTCTCCTTGTTCAGCCTGGTGAGTGGGACATTAGTCATAGGTGACTCTATAGTCAGGCACACTGAAGTGTTAGGTACGTTGTCTTGCCTTAGGGGCTGTTGCTGGGTCGCACGCTGGTGTTGTGAGCTATGTGACACTTTGGTTGTGATTGGTGTTTGTTTGCGTTTCAGCTTCGGATGTCCTTGTTGCTTGGGAAGGTTACAGTTAAGGGGCTCCGCATATGTGGATTTAGTGTTGCTATGTGTGGGTGTTGGTGATGTGAGTTTAGAAGGACTATTTGTTGCTTGAGGTGTAGTGCGGGTGTTAACCTTCTCTTGACTGTCTAGGGCAATCTTGGGTGGAGAGAGCGTTGCTTCCAGTTTGGCTTTCTAAGTGCATCTCTCACAGGTTGTAGTATTGGGTGGTAGGAGGAGAGGGTTGTCTGTGTACATGAGGCAATTGCTGCATTGCCCCAGTATGCCCAGGTTCACCAGGTGGACAGGAGAAATCTACGGAAGCTGACCTTTGGACATGCCTGGTTTGGTGCTTTTTTTTTGTAAAGTACAAGAGCTGTTTTCCCTTACCTTAGCAAGGTACTTTGCAATTATAGGCTGTTTAGTGCCTATGATTAATTTTTCCTTATTAATGAGGAAAGTTGAGTGCTTGTATCAGTTTAAGTCTTCCTAGTGCTTTTCAGCAGGTATTAAAGCAAGTGCTAGTCACAGGGATGCTTAAAGGTAAGATGAAAAAAAAATGGTTTATCCTAAACACTGGGTTCAATATTACAACGTTCGAACACCTATGCATTAGATGTCGTAATATAGACCTGCTGCAGTGTACCCATGAGTATGAACAGAACTCGTTAGTCTGTGGTACAATTACCTTTATCAGCAGTAGAAGCAGTTGTTTTTTATGGCCTAATCTGTGCTTGGAGTACATTGTCTTTATTTTGTTTTGATAAATGGAAAAGAACAACCTGACAGAATTCTATTTTCTGTTGAGGCCAAGAAAGAAGAGCTCCAAAGAAAATACACAGTATGTAATGTAAAAAGCCAAGTTGTATAATAGGATGCAGTAAAAATACAAATGATAGAAACTGTGCAAATAATTTATTAATGATTGATTGCACAGTATTGAAACACGCAAGACATGTACTTAAACAGTGTGTGTATACGGGAATAGAGCAAGTGCAGAAATGTACACTTTTCAAAAAGCTTTCATTCTCTTCAGTTGTATAGGAAGACATCTGGTGTATAGAAGCAAGCAAATTAGCAGATGTGCTGCACTAATTAAGTTTCATAATTTTAGTTATTTGCTGATGGGAGGTAGAACACATGGAGTATGATAGGATGTGGCAGATGCAAGCAAAAGTTCATTGCTGATGTTGAGGTGAGGTTGCTCTTCAGTGTGTGCGCAACCTTTTTTTTTATTTTCATGTGTTGGTATGCATTGCCTTAGTTCATGTTTCACAGTAAATTTAACATGGTTGCAGTGGCAAACTTAATTTCATTCTCCATTTCATATGCAGGCTTTTCTCAGGGACTGAATCACTTGTGAAAAATAATGTTAACCGATTTTTCTTTTGGCATTCAGTTTTGTTTTATTTTAGAAAAGAAACACTATCTTTGGCTATATGGTGTCCACCCAAGTGCTTAACATACTTTCCTCCGTATACAATATCATTATTGATCGCATGTATTTAGAGATGATCTCGCTAGTAGTTAGAAGCTGACAGATGTGGTTATACAAAACGTAAAACAGACATTAATTATGTGCGTTTTACAGAGAATTGTGATTAGGAGTCAACTGTTATGCAAGTATATAAAGCGATTGGAATAGCTACATGACATTGAAACTTAAGTACAAAGCAGCGTCAGCAGTTATGGTTTACTCGATACATTGTATCTGGACAAAATATATGTTTAGCGCATTGCACTAAACTTCAGACAGCAGCTTTTCTTTTTCTGGATAGGTAATTAATTGGAATAAATGTATTAATGCTGGTACCAATGACATTTATTTTTATTTGATAATGAAGATTGTCTTATATTAGCCCATTTTCAGCAGAAAGTCAGGAGGAAAAAGGTTTCAGAAGTTCAGTAAGCAGTTGAGTTTATCCCCATGAAACATTCACATTAGCATCCAGATACTGTAATAAAAAAGAAAAATATAAACTTATACAGATGATAGTAATAAAAATTAGGTATGAATTGCTGTGTCCAAAATTGCTTACTGACTTTTCAGTTATGATTTTGCATTTGCATGTGTATGTATATTCATGCATATGTGGGTTTTTATGTGCGATTATATCTGCATTTCTCAAATGCCTTTTTGCCACCATAAACAGTATGTAAAGAAACTAATAGAATAATAGTCCATTGAAATTCCAGAGCAGGCTTTAGTATGGGTCCTGAATCGAGGTAGGGGCTATGTTTCCTTTTTCCTCTGCAGTTGGTGAATTGGGTTTCACTTGTTGTGGCTGATGGTCTGTGAATCTACCGAAAAGTGTTTGACCGCTGATTTGGAATACACAAACAGCAAAAGGAAGACTGAATGTGTATGTACATATATGTATTTGTAAAAACTAAGCAGACAACATCTGTGGGTTTTAGGGTTGTGTAACGTTGTACAAGGTTTATGTTAAAAACCCAGAATGTGTGAGAAGCACCATAGTATGTGAATTTGGCTTTGCAGTTACTGCGGTGGTGGTGCTGCGGTAGCATTGTCACCTCACATTTAGACGTTGCCCATTCGATTCTCAGAGTGTCTTCTGTGTAGCGACATGCGTGAATGGGCGTTCCTTCATTAAAGGTTGTGCGTTAGGCCCGGCAAGCCAGTATGTAAAAATCTACTGCCTATCATTAGCGGACCGGAGTTCCGCTGTGGCAACCCCTAACCGGGAAAAGCCGAAAGACACAAAGTCTCTTATGTGATGTGTTTTATCAGATATAACTTGAGCTGTTCCCATGCCAACATTATCTTTTAAAGCTATCTCTAAAGAATTTGCATTCTCAAAAGAGGAAAAACTGTTTCTGCCTTGTAGTTTAGAGCTTTTTTGTGTGATTTATAAATGCATTCTAGTTTTTATATGTCATTAACAAGGAACACGTATAACAGATTAGAAAGAAATAAAAGCAGTGTAACTTGGGTAATGCAGATGAACAGTTCATGCAGTTTAACGAGTGATCTGATGAAAATTGTTATATTATTTAATCTGAATATCATACAGAATAGGAAGTGAGCAGCATGTAATGGGGTCTATATTATATGTTCGAAAACACTTACCATCGAACACCTCTTCAGCCACCCTTAAAGAGCAAACTTGCATTTCAGCAAAAGCTTGCATCAGCGATTTTTTTCCCCTGGGAAAGAAATCGCTTGGCCGTCCTAGTGAGTTTGCCCTTTTTGCCACTGTGGTGCCATCTCAGAGTTGGTTTATTTAGTTAGGGGAGGTGTGGGGGGCAAAGCCCCCGACTTTGTAATGTTAGAAGTTATGTGCCATTTTGTATTTGGCTGATTCGGGATTTCACTGTAATGGCAGTTTGCTCTTTAAAGGTTGCTGAAGAGGTGTTTGATGGTAAGTGTTTTCGAACATATAATATAGACCCCATGTAAGGCACTGTAATATAGTGTTAAATATTGTAATAAAAGTACTATAGCAAACTAGCAATAGGTGCACCTTTGAAATGCCATGTTAGGCTTCTTATGACAATATATGCCTCTAAGTGATGCACTGGGGGGGGGTCTCCCTTTTTCACTGTTGTTCGCTTCCATTCCTTTTACCTTCAACCCCAACAGGGAATCTTTTCAAAGGCAACAGATGCCCCTGAAGGCAAGTTTTGCACCCAGACTCCTAGGATGATTAGCTTTGTGTAGCATGTGATGGATTGACTGATGAAAGAATGAAACATTGCCTACAGTTTATTATTTTTTTTTTTTTTATAATATTTGTTATCAGTAAAAAAGAAAAAAATTAGCAGCATCTTCAGTCAAGAAGTAAAATAGTGGGATACACACACACACACAGACACACACACACACACACACACACACACACACACACACACACACACACACACACACACACACAATCCCCCTCCCAACAACTAAATGCCACATTTACATTTTAACCCTCACCTCATTTTGTATTTTATATTGACCCCCACCGTTGTGTTAACCCTTTAATTAATCCTACTAAAAACATCAGGTAAAACTAATTTTCAGATCTCTGACTGCATCCAAAAGGTTAGCCGTGATCTCCTGACATTTTTTCCCATGATTTTTGTTGGAAGTGTTTTTTATTAGGCAGAAGGTTCCCAGAGGCCTTGGCTGACGTCATTGATTGTGTAGGATGCCAATTACAACTGTAGACATGGTCTCCGCATTGGGAGGAAGGGTGAAACCCATGTTCTGACATCACTGCACATCCATGCTAAAGGGGTGGCATAAGGAGGGGACTCGATGTTGGCACCAGCTCAGTTTAAGTACTTGTGCCTTGCCTTAGTCCCCACACCAAATGGCATTTGTTGGCTGCTGCCTCTCACCAGTGTTGTATAGTATGGCCTAAACCATGCACTGAAACAGAATTAATCACAGTGCATATGGGGTCGGAGCCTAGTTCACTATTCTGAGTCACTGACTCAGAAAATGCTCCAAGGGGCTATGTGACAGAAGATAGCACAAATAGAGCAGTAATAGTTAGACTGTGCAGTGCAGAGACAGCAATCTACTAATATTTTTTATTCTTTTTTTCTGATATATAGGAAAACAAGATAAATACAGTGTTAGAAGCATAAATACAGTGTTAGAAGCATAAATAAAACAGTTTCCATTCAGAATTATATAAGTTATCTGTTACGTTTAAAAACAAAGACATGCAGTTCTTAGAGACTTAATCCCAAAATATGGAAAAGACACAAGACCAGCCTATTGCTTCTTGCTAGGTCAGAAATAAATCTTCCCCCTCTATTATAATGTATTATAAATAGCTGGGAATCATGAATGCAGTATACATAGTGTGACAAATTTGGTAATATTAAATAATTATGGTCTTGTATAGTGTGGGAAAGCCAAGGAGTTCGAGAAATATTTATAATCTCTATTGTACTACAATATTTAGAATTTGTAACTGTATGCAAACTGTCAGAGGAATTGAGGATTATAGCTGCATAACATGGCTAACATGTGACATGTTTTTTTTTAAATGAAAGAAAAATAAAATTATTGCATATATTAATGGAAGGAAGTCCATGTGACTGGACCTTTTTCCATTGGTATATGCTTGATTTACAAAGGGCATGCTGGCTGTGCTCACCAACCACAGTGCTTGTTTTTGAATGTCAATGGCCAGTCATTGTATAATCCTAAATAATTGATCTTTGGCTGTGACACTGGAGAAAAGCATTTCATTGCCTCATTTTGACTCTTGTTCATATTGGATGTAGATGTCCATAAGAGTGTGTGTGTACCTGCCACTGTTTATTTACTTATTTGATGGTGTGACACTCAGCTTGGCATATTATGTTTTACTGGTTGCCGGAGAGAAATGATCTATTTAGAACTACAAGCAATGCTAACAGGACCAAGGGGCACGTTTGGAGATTTATATATGTCATTAGCTGTTTTACTTTATCATACATAAATATTTAACTCTAAACAGTAACAGTACACAAGTGACATGACCACAATATCAGATGCATAGCATGCATTTTCAAATATATACACATATTCTGTGCAAGAACTTGAGCAAACCTTTCAACCTCTTAGCACAAAAAATCTGGACAAAACATAAAATAATGGGGGGGGGGGCAAAGGCCCAAAAGTAGGGGCAGATTTTAATTGCTCTTATAGGATCATAGGAGATTAGTAGGCTATCGACCCAGAGGTCATTTTAAGCCTAGACATTTCAACCCAAATATAATATTGTCAAGGTACTAGTCAATACCCAAGATTGCATTTAGTGACGATTGCCCATGTCCATGAGGGTTGTGGGTGATGTCCCCGTTAAGAATTTACAGTGCCCCATCCACTTATCCAGGTTCCTCTTGAACAGTGTCGTAGAGGTGCTCTGTTTCACATTAATTGGTAGCCTGTTCCAAAGATGTGCAGTTGCTGGGAAATAAATCTGTCCCTCCAGCATGTTCTGTTTAAGTTGCAGGCCATATTTAAGTCATTGGAACGGGTAGCTGTACACCCATTTGATTTATGGATATGTAGTAAGTTCATTAGGTTTGGGTCTTGGGTTGCTCTGTAGGCCAGGCATAAGTCTCCCCTAAGAAGTCTATACAATACGGAGTATTGTGACACACGGATTTTAGTCAGTCCTTGTAAGGCACATGCTGGAGGTCCTTGATCTTTGTTAGAAACCTCTGAGGTCTCTCTAATTGCTGTAGATGCTTAGTACGGTACATACCAAATGGGGTGTTGCATTCAATTATTGGCCAGACAAGTCCTGAGTTATAGGGGGGGTTATAACTTATTTTGCTCTCAAGGCGATGCCTTTACTAATCAATTGAACTTTGTGGAAAGCTTTCCTTACAATGGTAGACACGTGGTGGTCAAAGTTAAGGTTGAAGTCAATGTGTGATCCCAGATCCCTTACCACTTCATGGGTACTTTGGGTATTGTTATTGATTTAATGTTGTGAAGGGACATTGTTTGTACCAAAGGGAATGATGGTGGATTTCTTTGTATTCAGTTTGAGACCATGACTAATACCAGTCGTTGGTCTGTGTGAGACCATCCTGGAGTATACTGAAATAATTTGGGGATTGAATGATTGCACCTAGTTTGCAGTCATCTGCAAACATTGTCAGCCACAACCCTTTAGTTTTGACCTGAACTTCTGAGAAGTATATATCAAACAGTAGGGGCCCAGCACTGACCCCTCTGGCACCCCACTGGTAAGAGGTCTGCTGGTTGATTGAGTCACCCACTTTGATAGTGTGTGTCCAGTTTGTGAGCCAGTTAGCAACCCATCTTACAACAAAGGGGTTTACATTCAGTTTGCTAAGTTTATCGATAATGCTTGAATGTAGGATTGTGTCAAAAGCCTTTGCAAAATCGAGGTATGCTGTGTGCACAGATTTGCCCTCATCAGTGGCCTTGGTCACAATTTCAAAGAAATCCACCAGATTTAACAGGCAGGCTCTACCCTTCACGAAGCCAAATTGGGTAGGATCCAGAGTTTAGAGGTTCCCAATGTCTTTATTTATGAGATCCATAATTATACGTTCCATGGCTTTACAGATGAGGCTGGTCAGGCTTATGGGTCTGTAATTCCCTGTGTCTGTTGCTAGGCCACCTTTGTGGAGGGAAATTACTGTAGCTGTTCTCCATTCCACAGGGGCAAAGGCAAAGCCTGTGGTTAGGCTATGATTGAAAAGAGTACTTAGTGGTGGTGATGGTTCATGTTTTAGCTTGTTTAGAAGACAGCCTGAGATGTCACCTGGTTCCATAGAGGCCGTGTTCTTTGCATTGAACAGGGCTTTGAGGACCTGCTCTTCAGATATGTAAGGTGGAGGGGGGGTTTGGCGGACAGTTTATTGTAAGTTAGTAGGGGATAAGGGAGTGAAAGTAAACCTGTCCACTAGCAAGTTCACTCTCTGTGGGGTAAGTGTGTGTGTGATACCATTGGCCACCAGTTATGCACATGCTTAGGTCCTACCCTTTAGGTTAAGTATATAACTGTAAAAGCCCTTATGGTTATCCTTGGCAGTACTTGCTAGGTTTCTGTCAAAGGGGCTCTTGGAGGATTTGACAAGTTGTCTTATTTGCCTGTTAAGGCTGAGGAGGGTACTTTTCCATTGTTGGATCCGTGTCTTTGTTTTCTTGGACAGCAACTTTTTCCATTTATTGTAGAGTTTGTTGATGCTGGATGTTCATCATTGCTGCTTGATTTTTGGCTCTGGCTTTGATTCTGTCTGGTACAGCCAAGTTTATACAATTATGCAAGTAATTGTACAGGGCTTTAGTGTAGGTACCACTTTCAGCTTTGGGTGGGGCTTAGAATGCATTTATACCTTAACCTAGGAGAGTATAGTTTGCCTTGGTGAAGTTTTTTAGTCTGATTTCACCCTATGTGAGTTCTTGTCTTAGTGTCAGTTCAAAGATGACTGATTTGTTGTAATTTTTAACTAATGAGTGTCCAACAGTTGCAGCAGTACACCTGTTTGACATGTTGGTGAGGACCAGATCTAGAATGTTTGTTTCTCTTGTCGGGGTATGAACAATTTGCTCCAGTGCATTTGAATTCACAAAATCAAGGAACTTTTGTGCTAGTGAGTTTGGGCTAGAGTAGGTTTTCCAGTTGATGGTGGGATAATTGAAATCTCCCCCCATAACCAGTGTGTTCAGTAAAAATTGGATTGTTGTGTCTTATAAACTTAAAGTTTCTAGAATAATAAGTTTTGTAATAGTGTACATTTTCTGAAGTATATGAAGTCTGAAACTAAAATGTAAGCTTTTATTTAGTAACTTCATTCCTCAGTGATTTGCCAGAAAACCACAAATTTTAGGAGGAACATACCAAAAATATGAGGCAAAAATCTGGACAGTTGAGAGGTATGTTCAACAGCATTACAGAATGCGACGGTGGCATGATACCAGATGCACAGAATGTGACAGTGGTGAGATACCAGATGCACCAATGTGACAGTGGAATAATATCGAATGCACAGAATGTAACAGTGCTGTGATATCGGCTTTGCAGAATGTGACCATGCTATGATATTGGATGCATAGAATGTGACAGTGGTATGATATCAGATGCACATACAACAAGAGTAAGATTTAGACAGTTAATGTTAGGCCTTATGTAGCATTATGTAACGGCTGACAAATACAGCTAACACAAACAAAGTGAATATACCTTACAGACATGGGGAAATATGCACACTCCAAACAATTTAACAGAAGTTAGTACTAAACTGTAGGCCAAAGTGCTGCGATATGCAGATCTTAACCACTGAGCCACTTTGTTGCCACTAAAACAGTTAGGAGAGGGATGGCCAGCCTAGTGGAGTACAGGGATAAAGTGCTGACTATGGCCCACATGATACAAGTTCAATTAGCAACTCAGACAGGGAAGATGAGTATACCCATCTGGGGGTGGGGATTGATTTCTTATCAAGCCTTGGTGGAGGATGGGGCTCAGAAAATCACTGGACTGGGCATGCTGAGAAGCATCGTTGTCCAAGGTCCTGAGATGTGTATGTCCTCAAAAGCCAAGTTTCCATGCCTGCCCACTCTAACTGTGAGATCAGTATGCTGAAGAGAAGCCCTAGTAAAAACTTCACTGCAAGCCACAGTATGAAGTGTCCTTGATTTGGTCCCATTCACCATGGGTGTACAATGCAGAGGTAACCCTGAGAGCATGAATATTGGAGTCAGAGGCCCACCAGCATGTGTGACTGTCAGAGGAAGACCCCTCAAACTGGGGTGGCACCACAACATGACAGATTCCAAGGATGTGACTGTAGGAGAGGTGGCATGGAGGACCTTGAAGAGACGCTAGAGACTGCTTGCACCTGTCACCCTTAGGCTTTCGTATACTGGCCAAGGCTCTTGCCACCCCCATTAATGCCTTTTTTTAGGCAAGGCTCAAAAGACAAACCCACCGCCGTGAATAGCACAAGTAACAAAAAACTGAGGGTAATGCTGCTCAATGCCAGAACTCTAAACCTCAAAATGCATGCACTCGAGGCACTCCTCAGTATGGAGAAAATTGATATATGTGCAGTAACAGAAACCTGGTTTAATGCTCCAGAGAGCACCCCAGCACTACCAGGCTACAACTCATACCATACATTTCAGCCACAAAACCCGGACCGAAATACAAAAGGCGGGTGCATATTCATCAAAGATACCCACACCTCCAGGTTAGTGGCACAGCACGATGCTTCAGAGATCAACCATGTGCAACTAACAATGGGCCGAACTGCAATTCAAATTGTAGCTTGCTACAGATCACCCACTATGTCCCAGGACCCCCCATTCCGCATTTCTGGAAACACTGGGAAACATAAAGGTCCTACCAAACATGGCCAAGCTGCAAAATCCTTTACTTTAGCTATGTCAAAGAATCTAAGTCTCGGAGTTAGTGCAGAATGGCACAAAATACACTGAACCAACTGATATAGCCAACATCCTGGCAGACAGGTTCAGTACCCCCAAAAGGGCCCATAACCCTACCAGAAGAATGTAGTGCCCCTGGAATCACAGACACTTAGGTTAAAGCAGCCCTCTCCAATGCCAAAAACACAGCATCAGTGGGACTGGACGGTGTCCCAGGCTGCATCCTACATGAGCTCAAAGATGAACTAACTCCTCACCTAAACACACTGTTCAAACTCAGCCTCTCTACAGGCTACATGCCCATAGAGTGGTGCACAGCAACGCTTATTCTGCTCCACAAAGGTGGAGCCACAACAGACCCCAGGAACCATCACCCTGTAAGCCTGACTAGTTTGGCCTGCAAGGCTATGGAGCACAACATCATGGATCTCATTAACAGAGACATTGGGAACCTCCTAGCACTGGACCCTACCCGGTTCGGCTTTAAGAGCAGATCATGCCTCCTAAACCTTGTGGACACCTTTGAGACAGTTACCAAGGCTATAGCCTAGGGAAAGGTGTTCCACACGGCCTACCTAGACCTTGCAAAGGCCTTCGACACCATTCCCCATTCTGTTATTATAGACAAGCTTACCAGGCTGAACATAAGCCCCTACATCATGAGCTGGGTTGCCAACTGGCTCACAGACAGAGAACCCACATGGTAAGAGTTGCGGGAGCTAGGTCTGACTCTAAACTGGTTACAAGTGGAGTTCCCTAGGGCTCAATCCTAGGACCCCTCCTGTTTGGCATATACTTCTCAGCGGTACAGGCAAGCACAGGAGGACTATGGCTGACCAAGTTCGCAGACGACTGCAAACTAGGGGCTATAATTGACTCTCCGGCTGGCACAGACATCCTCCAAAAGGGTCTCACTGAGACAGATACCTGGTGTCAAAATCATGGCCTCAAGCTAAATGCCAAAAAGTGCATAGTCATCCCCTTTAGAAAAAACAAAGTACCCACAAATTACCACATAGGTGGTAGCCCCCTAAATACGGAAGACGAAATAAGGGATCTGGGGACCGAAGTAGATAGTAATCTCTCCTTTGATAATCACATTGCCAAAGTGGTTAGAAAATCCTTCTATGTGGCCCACCTAATCACAAAAGGGTTTGCATCCAGATCAAAAGAGGTCAATGTGCCCCTCTATGCATCACTCATCAGACCCATCATAGAGTACAACGACCCATTTGAGATGTACCTTACAAGACACCTGCAACAGCTGGAAAGACCACAGAAGTACCTCACCAAGAGGATCACTGGCCTCAAACAGATGCCTTGCGCAGCTCAACTGAAGAAACTCCAGCTGTACTCTGTTGCATACTGCCTACTCAGAGGTGATCTCTGCCTGACATACAAGGCCATGTCCAACCCAGAATTGATGGACATGCTCCATCTAAAGAAAACCATATCCCCTGAAGTCACACGCTCTAGGGATCTAAACCTCAACACAACAATAAATAGGACGTGCTGGAGGGATAGGTTGCTGTCACAGAGACTTCCCATACTCTGGAACAAGATTTCAGTCTCCATTAGGCAGAGCTTATCACTAACACTCGAGAAACCTTGATGAGTGGATGGGAAACAGGAAGTTTACTACGGGGATCACTTCTGTGGCTCTGCTGGACAGAGGCACAGGGAACTAATCTAAGGGGGAGGCGAAAGCCAATGCATTCTGGCTAGGTTTGTAGATGCCTGTGAGCAAATAGCCTAGTACCAGCAGCAGCAGATAAGCAAAAATAAAAAAAAGGCCTGTACAGAGAAGGTCTGAGAACATGGCATTTTATCTCCTTTAGTTTCATTCTGTCTTCATTGTGAAGAAACAGTCTGATTTTATCAAACATTTTAGTACACATAGCTTAAGTTGTGAAAGTCCAATGTTATGCAACCTCGGGCAGGGGAGTTCTTGCTTTTCTTCAAAATTCAATTATTCCTTTACCCTCAAGGCTTCCTAACCTTGGAGGTGCTAACAGGGGTTGGGGTGGTTGCCATGGTCCCCTAAATGTGAGTTGAGCAGGAGTTTTGTCCTCTGCAAAACAGGTATTAGAATGCATTTTATGTTGTGTTGCAGTACATGAAATTTTGGTTATGTGGAATGTTAACTGCTTTTCATCAACTATCTATCTGGATGTTAAACTCAAGTTATTATATACCAGGCTGTCTCTCAGGGCTTTCTTAAAGGAGAACTGGAAAGAAAAACATGTTTTTCAGCAAATCTTTAACTTTTCTGCATTGCTAATGCTTCTGTACCAAAGTAAATGGTTACTGTTATTTTCTAATTTGTTACACCCCAAAATGATCTGAAGGAGGCTGCCATGGCTAGCATTATTTTGTTTACAGCCAATGCCTTTGCCTTCCCGATGTCATGTTAGAGGGACATCCCCTCCTTATGATGAGGGCATCATTTATTGTGATCTCTCTCATCAGTTTACAATTTTGTTTCCTTTGATTTTCATTTGTGGCCATCTCTGTTACAGCATTTTATGGAATGTTTGAATGACAGGCTTGAAAATGTAGCTGAGTTAATTGTTCTTTTCATACTTGGTCAGAGATTGTGTTGCATTCACAGTTTTAAATATAGTAGCCAGAAATACAGCCTTAGATGTTACTCTTCTTTCCTCAACTCACTTTCTCAACAAAACAATGTGTACGCAAAGCACTAAAAGAAACATGCAACTTTACAGAAATTCTAGTGTAAAAACTAAATGAAAATTTCAGCCAAGCTAGAACTTCCAATGAGTGACCTCCCAAACCTCCTGTAACAGAGGCACATGGGATGTATGCAAATGACCCTTATGAGTATGCATATTTCGGCCTTGTTATGACCTCGTTAGCATAACACAAGCAGAGTGTTTCACTAAGCATAAGAAACACAGGGTTGTTATAAGGGTCATTTGCATATATCCCACGTGCCTCTGTTACAGGAGGTTTGGGAGGTCACTCATTGGAAGTTCTAGCTTGGCTGGAGTTTTCATTTAGTTTTTACTTTTTAAAAATTCTAGTGTAGAAAAAAAATGCAAAATGAAATACTGACATAAAGAACGAAGAATGAGGTGAATGAACATGCTTTCTTTCTTTGTAGCAGTGAGTTTTATTACATTTGCATCTGAAAAAGCCCTGCCTTTGTTCAGACTCCAGGTTATACTATCTGAGGTGTGATGCTGGCAACCTGTAACTGATAAGGCACATTTAAATCTCATTTTTAAGAACATTGTTTTCTTAATGGCTTTGTAGTCGGGATAATTGACCTAACTAAATTAGCTACTCTTTGCAGACTTTGTGATGCAACAGATGAGACAGATGTAGGAAAGAAAGGTAAACATAATTATTAAATGTTTTTTCTGTATGTGAAGTGTTTACCCTCATGAGAATCAAACCCTGCACCTTATGTCTGCAAGGTAAATACCTTAACCATTATGCCAACCTCCCATGCCTTCTAAGTTAGTACTAGGGTAACTGCCCTTGTGAGCTATTTTTACACCTTGCCAGTTACACCATGTGAGAGTCAAACCCTGCACCTTGTGTCTGTAAGGTAAACACTTTAACCATTATGCCAGCTTCCCAGCTTTTTGGATTACAGGGAAGGAAAATCATTTGGAAAGAAAAACTTGACTTTTTCGTGGAGATGTTCATCGTGTTACCCTGCTGCAGTCATCACACTTGGGTTATCCTGTCGTCAGGCGGTCCCGCAGTTGGCCTGAATTCCAAAGTCTTGGTCCGGCGTCAGTTGCTGTTGCTTCTTCTCTGACGTCAGTGCGCCAGGGGTATATAAGAGGTATCCGACGCCATTTTCTTCAGTCTTTCCTGCCGCGCGGTGCCCGAAGCAGAAGCAGTTCGCAAGTGCCGGTCGGCCGACACCTGAGATTTTCGAATCGAGTTTCAGTCCGAAGTCTTCAAAGCTAAGTACCCCGTTGGGGAACCTTTTCTTGCCTCAGTCTGATGTCAGAAAAAATTAACAATTGCATTTCTTGTGTGAAGCAAATACTTCATAAGGACTTTCATTCTTTTTGTATACCTTGCCTAGGCCCAGACCACGACATCACTGGTTGTCGGTTTTGTGCTAGGTTCAACAAGCGAACTATAAAGCGACGCTTTGATTTCGCATGACACTACTTCGGTAGGAAATTTAATTATACTATGCTGTCGGAGCAACCGACTACCGGCGTGCATAAAAAACGCAAAGATAAAGATAGGCAGCCTAGATCCAAGCCAGACTCAGAGGCCTCGGCTGGGCCGGTCGCCGGTTCTCTGTTTTTCAGTGAGGTGCCTACGCAGACCCTGGCTACCGCTGAATTGGATCCCCAGACCGCTTCGGATTCTCCAGCAGAGAGTTCTAGGCCGACACAGCCATTTTCTTTAGGCCCTACTGACGACATTGCAGAAGGAGAAGCCGGTGCTGTAGAAACACCTTCGGTTTCTGAAGGTGTCTTCGGCCGACTACTCTCACCATAAAATCTTATGCTAAGCTTAAGACTCCTCTAAAACCAAAAAAGACTACACTTCAGTCTCCATTTCAAGGTCTCATGCCTAAGAAACAGATGCTTAAAATGGCTGAAGAAAAACTTGACTTTTGCGTGGAGTTCTCCTTTAAACACTTGTTTTAAGAAAATTTGCTGTTTCGTGGCGTAGGAATTTGGAGACCACAGAGAAGAAAATTGACTTGCTAAAAAAACTTAGTGACTTGGATGTTTGAGTGTATTTAATTTGGATAATATACTATTGCAGCTCTGAGTTTTGTTGTCTTCAAGTACTGAATGAATATGAGTAAATGTCTGTCTTAGCAAAATGCAGTCTTGAATTTTGTTAGAATGACTAGACGCATATTTGACACAATGCATATGACTGCTACGTGTTTGGGTATAGATTTCTAGGGACTGTTTTGCTCTGCCATATGTACTTGGAAATTGCTTGCTGGTTCTTTTACTCTGATTTTTTTTTTTACCTTTTTGAAAAACATGGAGTTAATGTATTTTAGTCTAAGGAACTGCAGGGAACTAATAGCTCCTGCGCTATCTGATGTGGGCACAACTCTTTGCATTCAGATATATCTGGGAACTCTGACGTCATTCCGACTAGAGAAATGTTCTTTTCTTAAACTGCATTGTGTGAACATAGTTTATTTTGTGCTGGAACCGTTATGCTTAATAAAAGAGCATTTCATTTAAGTAAATGGTACTTGCTGATTGCAGTTTTATGACAGCTGACAGTATCTTATGTTCAGCTTTCCGAGCTACACTGTTGGGAAAGGCCATTTCTTTCAGATGGACTTCAGTGAATTATATATACAAATGTGATGCAGCCAAGAGACTCCAATGTTGTTTCGAAGGTACTGAGCAAAACACTTTTGTAATGCCAAAATATGAGTCTATTGATCTTACGAAATGTTTTAACACTTACACTGGAGATATGGCTACTTAAAACACTTCTATAATGTATATAGAACCAGAGCGCCATCTGGCGGACATATATTATGCCAAATTCTGGGCATGCTGGTGACATAATGCTGGCCACCCAGATGAGAACAGTAGAATTACTTTGTATGCCTGCGAGCATATGTAGAGCCTCAGCACATTTAGCAGTTGTTGGATGCCCCATTAAGCAGTTTACTAGAGCTCTTAACTTCATTCTGTTTGTATGAAACCAAGTATTTATTGGATGAAAGATTAGTATGTGTAAGGGGGGAGAGAGTTTTTGTTGAGGGTTGCTTTAAAGCCAAAGGGAATTAATTACATTTAAGAACCTGTGGTCTGTTAACCTGGTAGAAAGTTGTCTTTCTTCTAACTAGATATAAAGCTTTGTGGTTTGTAGGGTAAGACACCTGGGAAGAGAGACTGGTGTATGGTAACTTCTTGACATTATTTTTGAGTACCCCACTACTGAAAAAACAGAAAAAGGTGTTGGTACTAAACAAAAACATCAAACAAGTGTTTTTCAGGAACGCAGGGAGCCAAGCCCTCCTGTAGCCCTTCCCCATTCCCTGTAAGTCAAAATATGCAAGCTCCAATGTCACATACCTCAAGGGTAAGGGAATACTTCCTTCCCCCAGTGCTGAATGAGTTTGGACTCTTTAGTGATGAAAGTAATATTTAGAAATTCTGATTTGCTGAATTATAGTTGGCCATACTGCCATCAGAAAACTGGCATGCTACCAAAAGATTCACATGTGCGCATGCTCCTTGTGTGTGTTCTCTACTAGGGGACTACTCAGTACCCCTAGTGACAGCACCTCTTCTACCAGCTGGTGACTGTGGAGGTGACCAGAGCAGTGTGCTTCAGTGACAGACCAGACAGTGTTCTGACTGTTGTTTAACTGACGGACTCAAACTTTTGATATTAGTTATTTTGAGGGTTTATCACCCAGTCGGATAACATTACCTTCGTCGAAGGTTGTGCGTCAGGGCCTGCAACCCTGCACGTAAAAATCTACTGCCAATCATTAGCGGACTGGAGTTCCACTGTGGTGACCCCTAACTGGGAAAAGCTGAAAGGCACAACAACACCACCCAGTCAGATAACATGCTAAAAACAGAGATAATGTATTTCATTGTAAGGAAGTGCAGGGAGCTAACCACCCCCTGTACATTCTGTCAGAAAGAGGCAGGTGATAGAGGTAAGCATTTAGTCTTAAGGCAGAATATGAACAACATTTTGGAGGAGAAACAAAACTTTATCCACGGTTCAAGGGTTTGTAGTAAAGAGGGTGAGTGGTAAGCTTTGTGAGATTGTATGGCAAGGCATAGACCTTTTGTCTTGGCCACTCACCATACCAGATGAAAACTAGGTAATTATAATTTGAGGCTTAGCAGAACTGACCCAAGTCTGGAGTTTTATCACAGTAAGTATGCTAAATGGTAGTATGCCTTCATCAGTTAATGTTCACTATTTTTGCATCACATCATCTACAGCTCTGGGCAAACTTTTGTTGCACATACAAGAGAGGCAGAGTTTAGAATCATGTGAATCACAGCTAATTGATTATTGTTCATTTTTTCCACTACTGTCTGCCGTCATGTGTGTCCCAGCTCCCTACCCCAGTGTCATAACCATGGAGAGGAAATCAGAATAACCCCTGTGTGGAGGCATCCTGATAGTAGAGAGACTTTTCTTCCCCTGCTGATAGAGTAGCCTCACTCCTCTGCTCAGTGTGCACTGGCATGCTTCCACTATTGCACCATCTGACCAATGGTGTCAAGGGATTAACTGTATGGAATGTTCTGGTACTTCTCCTCTAATGTATTATCCTGGGAGTGCTTCTGGCTTCCACTCTGGCTCTGTGACAGAAAATAAGAAACCTGTACCCTACCTGGCAAGCGCTTCTCGATTCCCCTGGCCCTTTAGCATCTACATTGTTAACGGAGCTGTGATCAACAATAGAGATGGATGCACCCCTTGTTTCTCACTGATCCAGTGGTAATTTGACATTGCAAACACAGGTTTATCTGCTGTTGAGTTATTTAGGAGAGATTTCAACAATAAATAAGAAAAACACAAGGCTGTAAAATGGAGACATTCATGCATATAGTTTACAAGTAGATTGTTTGAGGCTTGGTGGACCTTAGTAGAAAACTGGATTGTGAACCTTAGAGCAATCCAGAAATGTCTCTTAAAACTGAGTAATGTCTTGCTTACCTTAGGAAATCAAATAAGGTCTGTGTTTTTACAAATTTGGATGTCTTTGCCATCTAGGGCACACAGTTTTTGGGTGCCTCTCATAAAAAGTACTGATGGCTCATTGCACATCTCCATTATAGTGGTGACTTTTGATATGGAGGAGTAACAGACTTGTCATATGACTAGCTTAAGGTCTCCAAAAAACAGCAGTAAAATACTGTAAAACCAGCTTATCTGCATATAAGTTCTGTGTATTCACAGCTAATTTACTTGGCAGGGGTGTTCCCTACTATATGTGTAGGATTCCGTTTCAAAAACCTGGCCTGATGCTTATAGTAAGTGAGCCATTTGAGATTCAAAGCTTGACTGTTATGGATGTCTAGTAATTTTATCTGTAACTGAAACCACCTTCTTTTTGCAGTATTGCTTGCAACAGATAACGTAAAGCAGAAATACACATGTATAATTTTAAGACATAAAGATCAGTTAGCACATCAGTTTAACATCAAGGAAGGCACAAATTAACATAGTAGTGTAGTATTTGTGTCTGTAACCAGCTAAGTTAGTGGGGGAACAAGATGTGCCCAGTATCTTTAGACCAACACCATTCTCCTTAAGCAAGACATTTCCATTTTGCTGAAACCAAGAAAAATGTTGCAGGGCACCGTGGCCACAGCTAAAAACTTAAATCCTGCATGTCAACTGCCTGTTTCTCTCAAGCTGTAAACCAGTAAACAGGTTTCACTCCAGAAAAAGACCTCCTAGGTATGCTTCTGCTTGCATGCTAGTTTAATATATTTTATAATGCTAAGTATACATCCGAGTGGAAATTGACTGTTGGAGACCTGCCCACATGAGGTCAGCCATGTTTGCTGTCTCTTTTTTTTTTTTTATTATCTTGCAATTTGTATCAAGCCCTGGAAATCCAGCAGTGAAGTAGAAGAAATGTTGTAAATCATTATACCACATGTAGCTGTTAAGTATCAAAGTATACAATACCCTCACTGATGTTCACTGCAAGTTGAGCCAATGTTTCTGTATGCAGCTGAAAGATGGTCTTGAATGTATTACCATTCCCCACACAACCAGATTAAGTTAATCAAATATCTTTTCACATGCTAGTAAGGATGACAGGGAAGATTTCTCCACTATCTTCTGATTAGTCATCCACCTAAGAACACCCTCCATCCAACTTACCCATAAGCTGTCTTAAATAGCTTTATTTGCAGTAAGCTCATGTCTGTAATGTAGCTCCAACTTATTATATAATTTAAAGCATGTCACTGGTAGTTGTAGGATCATAGCAGGTTACTAGGCTACCAATCAGGAGATCATTTCAAGCCTAGCTGTTTCATCCCAATGTAATAACAGATATTCTAATCAATACCCAGGATTGTATTTAGTAATGACTGCCCATATCCAGGAGGGTTAGGGCGCTTTCCCAGACAAGAATTTACAGTGCCCCATCCACTCGTCCAGGTTCCTTTTGAACAGTGTCATAGAGCTTTTCTGCTTCACATGAATTGGCAACCTATTCCAAAGACGTGGCAGTTGCTGGGAGATAAATCTGTCCCTCCAGCACGTTCTATTCAAGTCGCAGGCCATATTTAGGTCCTTGAAATGGGTAGTTGTAGTCCCATTTGATTTATGGATGTGCATCAAATTCATTAGGTTTGGGTCGGAGATTGCTCTGTAAGCCAGGTGCAAGTCTCCTCTAAGAAGTCTGTAGGATACTGAATATAGTGACAGGGACTTTAGTCTGTGTTTGTATAAGCCACGTGGTGGAGTCCCTTGATCTTCTTAGTTAGAAATCTCTGAGGTCTGTCCAGTTGCTGCAGGCGCTTTGTATGCTCTTTGTTAGCTGGTTACTTCATATTTTAAAGCCATACCTCCTGTAAAAGGTCTTTAAGGAACTGTGTCCTACAGGAAAGTGGTTTGGGGTTGGCAACATATAAAACAGGACTAAGTCTGATTATGGATTTGTTAGCCTGTCAAGACCATGTTTAACATGATGAGAAAGATGGGTGTCACCCTTTGTACATCCCCAACCAGAAAACCAAGCTGACAAAAAGTCATATGACAGAAAGCCCCTAGCAGTGGGCGAGTGTCCACGACATGTATCTTATCTGGAGGAGAAACCCAGTGCCCTTTACGACAGGAAGCAGCTTTTGAAAATTCTCTTTCCATAGAGGAGTAGAAAAGTTGATGTTCTTCATCTCACATTGCTGCAGTCATAACCTGTGGGGTAGTCCGCTGTCCTCGGTCGGCCCGAATACCAAAGTGTTAGGCTGGCATCGGTCATGGTCGCTCAGATCTGACGTCAGTACGCTGTGGTATTAAAGCGCATGACTGACGCCATATCCTCAGTCTTTCTTGCCGCATGGTCCGAAGCAGAAGCAGCATTTTGCAAGTGCCGTTCGGCGTCCTGAAATTTTCGTATTCTGAGTTTAAGACCAAGTTGGGCTAAGTACCCCGTTGGGGAATATTTTTGTCTTTTCTTGCCTCAGTTAAATCTGGATGTCAGAAAAAGTGAATAATTGTATTTCTTGTGGGAAACAGATACCTCATAGGGATTACCACTCTCTTTGTATTCCTTGCTTGGGGCCTGAGCACGACGTAGTCCGGTGTCGCTTTTGTGCTAGATTTAATAAGCGCACCATTAAACGCAGGTTAGATTGTGCTAGGCTTGTCTTCGGTAAGCGGTGTAATTACAATATGCCGTCGGATCCTCCGACGCCCGCAACCGCTAAGAAGCGCAAGGACAAATCGTTAAAGTCCAAGCAGGATGAGTCGTCCGTTACGGACGCCGGTTCTTTAGAAACTACGGTGGAATCTGTAGATCCAGCCGAGGTTTCAGCTGAGTCTCACGGGGAGCCTTTAGTTTTGCAGGATGTGGCCTCTCAGGAGTCGGGACAGGCTGAGGGGGCCTCTCAGGTTTCTGTAGTCCCTCCTTTGCATAAGGTGGTTAGGCCTTCTACGTCTGTCTGTAAGGTACCTTCCAAGGTCAGGCCTGATTTGTCTTCCTCTGGTGTCAGCCCTAGTTCTGCAGGTTCTGTGCCTAAAAAGCATATGCTGAAAATGGCAGTAGATTTAATTACCTTAATCAGGGGTTCCTTGCCCCCGCCAGATAAGAGGCCTAGGGTAGAGCCAGAGGTGGAAGGATTGGAACATTCTTCAGATTACTCGGAGTCTTCGGCTGAAGACATTCAGGATTTTCCTCCTTATTCTGATTCGGATGCAGAGGATTCTACTCCTTCTGCTTCCCCCCCAGAGGATTTTTCCTTTTCTGAAACCCTGCATTCCATGAGAGAGCATTTTAAGTGGGAAGGTCAGGATTTCTCAGACTCTAGAAAGAGACTTAGGGAATTTTTGTTTTTACCACAGCATAGGCCCTTGGCTATACCCTCTGTTTTGGATGTTGTTCAAGATGTTTTCTCTGAAGCTTCCCTAAATCCTGATTCTTTGCCTCCTGCCCCGGTCAAGCCTGACAGGTATTACAGAGTGCCTGAGGCTCATAAATACTTGTATAAAAGCCCGAGAGCTGACCCAGAAACTATTAGCCAGGGTCCTAAGGGAGTCAGAGCTTCTGTTGTAAAGAATCCAGTTCCTATGGATAAAGATTCTAGAGCTTTGGATAGGTGGGGTAAAAAGTGTATACCTCTTCCACTCTAGCAATGAGGGCTTTGAATTGCCAGTTTCATATGCTGAAGTACCAGAACTTTCTCCTGAGTCAGTTAAAATCTAAGGTTGATGCTTTGGCAGAGGGCATTGTGTGTAAGGAATTGCAGGATTTAGTTCATGCCTCTGATCAGGTGGGTAAGCATTCTTTGCAGTGTGGTTTTGATGCTCTTCAGGCCTCTTCCAGGGTGGCTGCCACTGGATCAGTTATTCGTAGGCACGCCTGACTTAAGGATCAGAATTTGTCAGAGCATGTTAAAGCTCGAATTTTGGATGCTCCCCTTCAGTCTGAAGTTTTGTTTGGTTCTCCTGTGGAGTCAGTTTTGAAGAAAATGGAAGACAAAGCTAAGTCTATGCAAACAGTTAAGGAATTTTTACAGGTGCAGCCCCCTAAGTTTAGCAGAAATTGGCCTACTAAGGGATCTGATTTACAGTCTAGGGGCAGATCAAGACGTGGTAGGGGCAGAGCTCATGCTCAAGGTTCTTTTCGACCTAGGACGTGGAGTTCCCCTGCACAATCTTCAGGTGAAGGCAGGGGTCAGCCTTTTCGTAAACAGACCCAATGACCTGTATCTCCAGCTGCCAGATCCCTCCTGTCTGGCAGCTCCTCTGGGAGGAAAGTTTGCACATTTCAGGAAAAATTGGATTTTAGTCACTCAGGACAAATGGGTGTTGGACATTATAGCTCGAGGCTACAAGTTTTATTTTCACACCTTGCCTCCTTTCAAAGGCATGCCAGACGTTCCTTCTCAGCAAAAGGTGGAGGCTTACAAACAGATGTCTTTACTTCTCAACATGGGGGCTATCCAGGGGGTACCTCCGTCAGAAGTAGGCCTGGGATTTTATTCTCGCCTGTTTCTTGTACCAAAGAAAGGAAACACTTGGAGGCCAATTCTGGATTTGTCTATTCTCAACACGTACCTGGACATTCCAAAATTCAAGATGTTAACTTTACAACAACTTCTGCCTCTTTTAGGCAAGGATCACTGGATGGTAACTCTGGATCTCAAAGAGGCTTATCTTCACATTCCTATCAGGCCCAGCTGCAGGAGGTTCCTGCGCTGGCTGGGACTTTACATTATCAGTTCTCTGCATTGCCCTTTGGCTTATCTACTGCACCCAGGGTGTTCACAAAGGTCCTGGCACCAGTGATAGCCTTCTTAAGGTTAAGGGGAATACAAATCTATCTTTATTTGGACGATTGCCTGATTCTGGCTCAAGACAAAATCGAGGTACTTCACCATCTACAGTACGTTATGGCAGTATTAAGGTGCCTAGGGTATTCTGTGAACGAAACAAAGTCCAGTCTAGTACCCTCTCAGGACATGTGCTTTCTGGGTGTGAGACTGAATACAGCTTCTTAGATGGCATTTCTGACCCCGGACAAACAAAGAAATCTTACCCTTTACTTCCAGCAATTGTCTCTACGGTCCAGGCTGACTGCAAGGACAGTCCTTCAAGCCTTGGGGTTCATGGCATCTTATATTCTGGTGCTTCCCAATGCCAAACTGCATATGAGGAAGCTACAATGGTATCTCAAAAGCGTATGGACTCAACACTGCCACGATTTGGACACTGTCATTCCGATGATACCTTGCATCCAAAGGGAATTTTTGTGGTGGGCTCAGGAATGTCACCTAAACAAGGGACTCTCTGTGACCCGACCAGAGGCGAGTCAGATCTTAACGACAGATGCCTCAGACATGGCCTGGGGAGCACACTTCAATGGAAAATGGGTTCAAGACACGTGGCCTGCCAGACTACAACATTTGCATATCAACATGAAGGAGATGTCAGCAGTCCAATTTGCATTGATGGCTTTCAAGGATTTACTTCACCCAGGACAAGTGTTGATTCAGACAGACAACACAACAGTCATGTGGTACATCAACAAGCAGGGGGGTACCCATTCGTACCCTCTTTGCAGACAGGCTATGATTTTGTGGGAGATTGCTCTCAGTATGCACCTCACCCTTCAGGCAAGGTTTCTGCCAGGAGCACAGAACTCCTTAGCAGATGTTTTGAGCAGACAGATGGTGGATCCCCACGAGTGGAAATTGGATCCTCATGTCTTTCAACAGTTGACGGTGGCATGGGGGACTCCAGACATAGATCTGTTCGCTTCTCCACTGAATTACCAACTGCCAAAGTTTTGCACAAAGCTATTTCATCCAAAAGCTTGGAAAGTGGATGCTCTATCATTCGGTTGGAACAATCTTCACGTTTATGCATTTCCCCCTCTGCCTCTCCTTCCCAAGGTGCTCCTAAAGGTCAGGCAGGATAAGCCTTGCATGATTCTAATAGCTCCAGATTGGCCACGGCAGCACTGGTACCCTCTGCTGAGGACTTTGGTACGGGAGCCTCCTTGGCCTTTGCCATTAATTCCACACCTTTTGTCCCAGGCAAGCAATCATTTCCGCAATGTCAGGATTCAGTCCCTGCATCTGACAGCCTGGCGTATTCTGTTTTAGACCCTGGGGGGTCTCAGCTTCCTCAGCAAGTTCTGAATGTCATTTTGGAGGCCAGACGGCCTAGTACAAGGAAAGTTTATGCAGATAAATGGAGGAGATTTTTTTCTTTGGAGCAAAACAAAGAGTTTTGATGTTTCAGTGCCTAATTTGAGTGTTTCACTTCAGTATCTTACAGAATTATTAGACAAGGGTTTGTCTTTCTCCTCTGTAAAAGTTCATGCTGCAGCCATTTCTGCTCACTATGATTGTGACCCACCATTATTCTCTCACCCTTTGTTCAAGCAATTTCTTAGAGGGGCAAAGAACATAAGACCCCACGTAGAGCTCCTACTCCTTCCTGGGATCTCAATTTTGTGTTGGAAAAGCTCACTTTACCTCCTTTTGAACCTGCAGCTACTTCAGAGTTGAAGTTTTGTCTTGGAAGATTGCTTTTTGTTGGCCATTTCGCCTGCTAGAAGGGTATCTGAATTACAGGCTCTAATGGCAGTTGAACCCTTCCTGATATTTCATAAGGATAGGGTCTCACTGCGTACTAATCCTACTTTTATGCCTAAAGTTGTTTCTAATGTGGCCTTAAACCAATCTATTCATCTGCCTACATTTTATGCTGATCCCCAAAATAAGGGGGAGAAAATTTTGCATTCTTTGGACATTCACAGGCAGTTACGTTATTATTTGAGCAGAACTAAGGGGTTCAGGCAGTCCCAACAGTTATTCATTTCTTTTGCCTTGGGATCTCAAGGAAAACCTGTTTCAAAACAAACTATTTCTAAGTGGATTGGGCATTGCATTGCTTTCTGTTATTCTCATCATGGCAAAGAGGTTCTGGCTGGAATCAGACCTCATTCCACTAGGGCTACGGCCACTTCTACTGCTTTTTTAAGGGGAGTAGCTACTAAGGATATTTTGGAGGCAGCTACCTGGAGTTCAGTGCACACTTTCTCTAAACATTACCATCTTCCTCTTTATTCCAAAGCTAGGGCTGGGTTTGCCACTGCAGTTTTACAGGGCATGTTAGCAGCTCCTAATGCTATCTGATTTTACCAACCTCCCTTTACCTTTGCTTTGGGATTCTACCCACAGGTTATGACTGTAGCAATGTGAGATGAAGAACATAGTACAGTTTTGTACCTACCATAAATGTAGATGTTCGAAGATCCACATTGCTGCAGTCTAATTTACCCTCCCTCCTTCCCCTCTGTAGTTTGGGGTGGCTGTGTGGTTTGTGGTGTATCTATTGTTGTTATTTTGGTGATTGGGTATTTTTCTATTTTTGGCTATGGCCTTTCTTTTTAAGGCCTTCTGACATCTGGGGCAAGAAAGACTGAGGATATGGCGCCGGTCATGCGCTTTAATACCACGGCGTACTGACATCAGATCTGAGCGACCATGACCGACGCCAGCCTAATACTTTGGTATTCGGGCCGACCGAGGACAGCGGACTACCCCACAGGTTATGACTGCAGCAATGTGGATCTTCGAACATCTACATTTATGGTAGGTACAAAACTGTACTTTACTAACTTCTTGGCCGAGTCCTCCTACCTTGCTACTTTCATCTATTACTACAGCAGTGACAGAGGCTGCTCCCTCAGCTCAAGAGGCAAAACCTGGGTCATATGTCTGTTCCACTGAATAAGGGCTGGGGGCAATGTTTGTATCCAATTCCTAAATGTGGCTAAATAGATGAGAGGAAACCGAAGAGGCTAATGTCAAAATGGTGTAACCTACTGTCGTATCTTAGATCTCCAACCACAAGCTAGGGAAAAAAGGCATTTCCCCAAAGATAGGACAGTAAAATTGCTCACAGAGGTCCTGATGTCTCCTGTACTGTCTGTCCACAAATCAGCCTGTGTCACATGTCATCCACGAGACATACTCCAATTTGTTTAGAAAGGTACTTAGCACAGTGCTTATGGGACAAAACTGCCTGATGGTACCTAGTTGCCAGTTAGAAAACTATAGATAGGACATACCTGTTAATGAGCTGTCTGGTACTTCATGTTTTATCTGAATGTGAAACAACAAGAAAGTGGAGATGCCTTCCCAACACATGACTCCATTTCATCTTGTATTTCTTCCCCCTATTGAAATGTTGGCACTTGAAATGCTGAATGCCAAAAAGCTGAATAAAAAGACCAAACACCCAGAGAGGAGTGAATCTCAAAAATCACTCTTCTCTTTAAAACAACTTTTTGCAGGGGGGGGACCCCCCTTGCACCCCCACACCTCACTCAATTTATATATACCGTTTTTGAGATTGTTTTTTCTCTGAGGTGTGGCAATCAGTAAAAACTAAGATAAAATTCTAGCAAAGCTAGAATTTCCACTGAGTGACCCCCTCAAACCTCTTGTATTAGAGGCACATGGCAAAGGCATCTTTAAGAAAAATCTTGATGACTGGATGGGAGATAGAAAATTCACCCTGGGGATCACTTCTGTGGCACTGCTTGACAGGGGCACAGGAAAATAATTTTCTTGGATGATGCAAGTCAGGGAAACTTCTTGGCTAGGCTTATATAGGCCCCAGGGCCGATAGCCTAGTACCTACCTATGACCATGGGATATATGCCCATGACTTTTTTCTTCCTTTTTAAGTCGTCTAATGGACAAATTCAGGCCAGTGAAGCCAAACTCCAGTAGCTGTAGACATGCATGTTTCGGCCTTGCCAACTTCACACAGAAGGCATACCAGCTTAGAACTGAACCGGGGAACCTCTGGCTATGAGGCAACAGTGGTATCTACTGTACCACTGTGTTGCCTGTTGTAGAGCAATATTCTAGTCAGCCCTTCTCAATATTTAATAAATGTACCTGTGAGAGGCAACATCAGAGTATGACGAGGAATTAAAATTTAAAAGATTTGGTGATTTTCTGTAACAATCTTATTTTGATCAGACTAAACTGTTTAAGAGAACTCAACAGTCTGTATGTGAGGCTTCAGACTCCACCATATCAAGCTAAGTATTCCTGCCATGAAAATTCCTACGAATCCAGTGGGCTTTACTCTCTTTAATCAGTAAGTAGGCTTAAATTGCAGTAAAAAGATGAAAAGATCTCATCTCGGTTTGTAGTCTTGGATAGACAGGTACCAGAAAACTTAAGTATGCAGTCAACATAACAGTGTATTTTAATCAATCATCTATAAGCAATGGGGGACAGCAGTTTACAGAGTTGTACTTGTGCAACACATTTACCTGCTGAGCTATAGATTAGCCGCACTGCACTCATCCAGCGTGAGAGCCCCATCAGCACGTTTTAAAGCAGAGCATTTGTTCCCTGCTGGTTTATATGATTCCCTAATGCATAAGTAAAGATCAGTATTTCATCTTTTGCAATATTTTGAACATTAACTACCTGCTGTGGAGTTAAAGTCTGTGTATTCCTGGGGAGCAAAGCTCTCACATGCCCCCATGCCAGATGGCTTTAGTATTGCACCTTTTTTTATTAATATATTCACCACAAAGATCATTATACACCTTGAGTAAAGGAAAAAGTTTCATGCAGAGAAATCCATCGAATGGCACATATTTTCATACTACTAGTTTTGGGGGGAAAAATGCTTTTCACAAAAATGGACTACAGTCTGAATGTGTCAGATTAAGGATTGAGTAGAGGCCTAAGGGTTAAGCCAAAATAGGACCTTTTGCTGAACCATGTTTTGTCACAAACTAGCCAATATGTTATCAGCACTTTAACTGATGAGCTCTGTAGAATATTTTGTTGTATGAACTGTTTTGACACTTGGTAATATGCTTAAAATATGTAGATGTATAGAAGGTGGCTGATGGTAGATGCGAGCAATTTGTTGTAAAGCACAATCTGAACAACAAGAAATAGTCGTACGTATTCAGTTTGGTTCAGATAGGCACAAGGAAAAACAAGTAATTCCTTGTGGTGAGGCCAGGTGTTTCCTGTAGGTTGGATGGTAGTTGGCTTAGGAAAAATGTGTGACTGAGTAAAATCCTTGTGTCACAGCCAGTCTGTGTCCTGAATAAACGTTAGTAATTGTAAGCAGAACAGGTTTGATAAACTCCTAACTCCTTGTCCTGGTAGTTTCTGCAGTGCCTTTTCCCCTAATTGCATTGTGCCTTTTGATTCATTTGGTCAGAATGCTTTACTGATGCTGTCTTATCTCTATTAATTTGTTCATCACCTCTACAAGCTCATTCTTCAGGTAGAGCTCCTGTACCACCAGTTTTGATAATAGTCTGCAAATGGGTCAGCCGTGCTCTGTACTGGGGACAGAAACAACAAATTAGGCTCGTGGCACAGTGTCTGTTAGTGAGGATATTGTGCTGACACTTTTGTGTTTATGTATAATGTTTCTGGGACAGCATGGTTACATTTTTTATGGTCAGAGGTACTGTTGATCAAAACTGATTGAAGTGGTGGTCATAAGTGTCAAAGTAGCATTTGTCTTTTGCATGACTCAAGTAGGGTCTCTGCATATCTGTAAGGGCAGAAGGGAAAAGTTAAGAAAATTATGCATTAGAAGAAGACTTGCTGTATGAGGATGATGGTGTTTAGTAGCTGTGATGCAGTAGGTGATCACTATTCACTGCAGAGTAGGAAATGCTCCCTTTCATCCACACTGAGGATACAACCACCTGCATTGTGGACTGGGGGAGCCATTTTATTTATTATTTACTTATCCAGTGTTTGTGATTGTAACAATGTATTCTGCTGAATGTACTGTAAATTATTACTGGTATGCGGGTTTTCTCTTGATGTTTTTAGTAAATTGGTTTTCAAGTACTTTGAATTTCATTTTCCCCTACTTTCCTATGGATAATTTTGATGATCTGTTGTCACTTGGTAGATTTATGCACAACTACTATAGTGCCCTCAGAAGACAGACACACTTTTTGTACCATTACCCCTCTGTAGCTTGTCTCTTAAAGCCAACTTTTCACACAGCCACACATCTGAGGTCCGACACCCACTCATTTATCTTTCGTGCATCACAGTGTTAAAGGTTTTAGTGAAGTCTGGGTATGCTACATGCAGTGGGGAAACTACTAACCCTTTCTTAAATGATTTGTAATAATGAAATGAAAATAAATAAATGTGTTAGCAAATCAAATTAGCAGACTTTGTGCAAAACCACAAACAACATAATCACTGAAGTACAGCTTTAGCATTTACTATGATACAGAATTCCCCTAAACACCTCACCACTACATTGCACTCTTTTGTTGGATTTTCATGGTCACAGCCTATGTGTTTATATAATCGAATGGTGACATGACTTGCCCCTGACAAACTCCTGCTGTTATTTTTACAGTGCCACTGTTTCATGCAATTCTTCAACCTGCTTTGCAGTATATTTTCTTAACCTTACCTTTCATGGAATTTAGATTCCTGCCTGTAATGAACAAGTTCTTCCTTGGATACTTCTTCCTCCAGTAAGAAAGTACTGTCCCACTACTAAGCAGTACAGTGAACAGCTTTGAAAGTTATTCATACTACACCTGCTCAGGTTCTTTAATTACATTTGATGGTACCTGTGGGCCGTTGTGGTTCATCTTTGTTCACCAAGCTTTTTGTAAGGCAGAGGTAGGTGCTAATGACAATTTTTTAGTCTGATTGCTAGGTATGCATCACAGCTTGCTTATGTACAAGTCAAGGTTAATTCTGCCAGTTGCCATTACCTTTGTCATAAGAGTATGAACTGCAGAAGTGTGCAACACAAGTCTGTAATGCTCACCCTATTATATATTAAAACTTGCTTTTGGAAACCTAATATTAAGAGGGGATGTAAAAAACAATTTGTTGACATATGTTTGTTCTCCCTTTTTTAAATTCAGTACACAGTAGAGATTCCATATTAGAAACATTTGACAGGCCAAGGTTGTTTGTCTTTATAGATGTTCCTGTCTGAGGAAAGGGAAAAAGCTCTTTGTTTCCTCTAATTTTAAGCCCATACAAACCAAATATATAAAAAAACTCCTATCTAAACTCAAATGTTCTACCACTGGACCTGATCAGCTACCCAATGAATACCTTAAACTTGCTGCAAGTGCTGTTTCTTAACCAGTGTCTATTGTCAAAAATCAGTCTATTACTGAACAATATGTCCTGTCTCTTTGGAAAGTATCCCATGTAATCCCCCTTCATAAAGGCGGTACCTCCACAGATATTTCTAACTATAGACCCATTGCCATCCTTTCTGTACTTGCCAAAATACTGGAAAAATTTGATCTGAAGTAGGAGATTCATTTGTCTGCAACCTGTGGGTTATGGATCCGATATCGGATCCGAACCGGCATGGTTTACCAGCTATGGATCCAAGCTCTCAGCTCCTCCCCTCACCCATAATACCCTGCTCTACCCTCATGATCCCAGATCTCGTTTGCCGCGCATGGTGACCAGATTGTTTTTCCAGCTCTCCAGCTAAGTGCTAGTTTAAGTGTTTAAATTGTAAAATTTAAAGATTTTTTTGGTTGATTTGTGTGAAAGTGTAGGTTTCCCTTTTGGTATTATTACTTTTTTTAGTGTTTAAGCTAAAAGTTATATCCCTCCCCTCGCTGGTAGCGTAGTGTGTGTGTGTTGGGCCTGTGAGTGATTTTTGTTTTTTCTTTAGTTACTTACTTTAGTTATAGTAACTGTTATTGTAGCTTGGGATGTCTGAGCAGCCCAAGTCTATTTTTTCTAAATGCTCGAGTGTGGCCATAGTCTTTCCCCAGTTGTTGGCCACACGGTGTGTGTTACATGCCTGGGGGTTGAACACCTCACATCTGGATGTTCCATTTGTGCAGGGTTCAACCTCAGGGCATTGAAGGAGCGGAGGTCCAAGCTTGTTTTGGCGGGCCTTTTACGCCGGACTCTGCTCCGACCTCCGCTCCTTCGGGGTAACCGCCCCACAGTTATTCCTCTGCGGCTCCCTCCTCCTCCTGGGACTCAACCTCCCGCTTCTGGTTCGGAGGAGAGGGATGCTAGGAAAGGACCGGAGGGAGAAGCACCTAAGCGGCGGGCCGAGACCTCTGTTTCGGCCCCGCCAGCCAAGCGGGCTTCTCCCCCGGCTCCATTGTCGGCTCGATCTCCTCCTCCTCGGCTCCGGTCTCCAGTGTGTTTTTCACCGGGACCTGAGGAGGACGAGACCCGATCTCCGTCGAGGCTATCGAGGAGGCACTCTAGGCCTACCTCGGTAGCCTCGTCGAGATCTACGTATAGCCTTTCGGATGCTGATCTGGACCGGATGATGAGAAGGTTCATCCAGGCCCAGATGCAGATGGGAGTGCTCTTGCCTCCCTCGACCCCCTTTTTCAAGCCGATTGCTCCTTCTCCGACCCGCTACCCGGGTTCGGAGCAGTTGGAGCCGAGCAGCTTCGGAGCCGGGGGTGGGTCGGCGCCGATAGTACTTGGTACTTCGGATCCGACCCTGCCCTCGAGTGCATCGGATCTGACCTCTCGGAGCCTGGATCCGAGCCACGGATCCGGGGGGATCAGTGCTCCTTCGGCGCCGTCTGTGTCGGAGCGCACTGTCCCTTCGGATCCGAGCGCTTCGGCGCCGGCTCCGATCCACTCTTCGGATCAGAGGGGGAGCCGATTGTCGGATCCTTTGGTCGAGGTCGGCTCCCCTTCGGCGTTTGATGTAGTGGAGAGGGCCCTGTTGAGGGTCTCCGGACCCCGGCACTTGTTTCGCTCCGCCCGCTCCCTCTGCACTGGGTCAGGCTTCCACCGTCCGGCCCTTGGGACAGCCCACTTCTGTGCCCCAAGATGTTCTCCTGGAACAGGTTGCTGCTTGCGAGGAGTCCTCTGACAGCCCCCCAGAGGATGTTCCTCGCAAGCATACGTGCAAAAGGAGGCACATTGACTCCCCCGAGTCTCTCACGGAAGACACGGATTTGGAGGAAGGGGAAGGCTCCCCACGGTCACCCCCCGAGGATGTCTCATTTGGAGACATCATGGAAATGCTCAGATAAGGGTGGTCTGCCCCCAAGTCTTCCTCGGACGAGTCCGTGTTCTTGGAGGCATTTGAAGCGGGCCCGTCTACCTCTTGGGTGTTGTCCCCTCCTGCCAACCCCCTGGTGGACCTCATTACCACCAGGGCGTGGAAGGAACCGGACACCGTGGAGCCAATCCCGAAAAGGCCCGACAGGATCCTCAGGCCACCGTCTGACCGTGCCCATTGGAGTAAGGGGCCTCCGGTAGATGCCATGTTGACGGCGGCGGCCACCAAGAGGGAACTTGCTCAGGAGAGTCCCTCAGTCCATCCCCCGAGCAAGGAGTCTCGGATGATGGACCGCTTGGGGAAGCGGATGTTTAGTTCAGCGACCTTCTCGGTAAGGGCGCTGAACTACCTGGCACACGTTATTAGGATGCAGCGAGATCTCATTAAAGAATACGCTGCATCTCCCCCAGAGTCCATGTCGGAGGAGGACAAAGTGCTGCACTCCACCCGCATGGCCACTCTTAGATCAGTTACCAATACCTCTATGCGGCTACTCTCCCATGCTACGGAAGGCGCCGCTAGAGCCGCAGGGGCAGGTCTAGTCACTAGACGTCAGGCCCGGCTCCGTCATTGCGATTTCTCTGAGCCCTTCAAAGCGTCATTTGCGAACGCCTTTGATGGTTCTGCCCTCTTTGGCAAAACCGTTCGCGACACTTTGACCCAGAGCGAGAAGGACAGGAAGACGCTGTCTGCCATCGGAATCCGCTTCTCTGCACCCCAGAGGCCCTATTCTAGGAACCAAAAGGGTCAGAAGAAGATGTGGTTCCGGAAGTCGCAGCAATCCCAGCCTGCTCCGGACAACCAGTCCTTCCGTAGCAGAGGAGGACAGGGAGGACGCCGCCCTAGAGGCAGAGGGGCTCCTAGGAACTTCGGGTCCAGAGAACCCTTCTCTGAACGGCCCGCGCAGCAACCCTGAGGGGTTGCCCGGCTGCTCCACTCTGGAGGCAGTCGGGGACGTTCGGAGCACCTATCGGCATGGGAGTCCATAACATCAGACCGCTGGGTTCTCCAGATCATATCCAGAGGATACCACATCCCTTTTCGTCACTTACCAAAGTTGAAGTCCTCCCAGACGCTCCACCCGGTCAACGGGAGGCCGCTTTGGCAGAAATTGGCCATCTGCTAAAGAAAAGAGCCATCCAGCCCGTCCCCCCAGACCAGATCGGATCAGGGTTCTACTCCAGGTTCTTTTTAGTGCCAAAAAAGACGGGGGATCTAAGACCAATTTTAGACCTTTCTCTCTTGAACCTGGCAGTCCCCAAGGAAAAGTTCCGAATGGTCACTCTGCAATCTATTCTCCCCCTTCTGGGAGAAAATCACTGGATGTGTTCTATAGACCTCAAAGATGCGTACTACCACATCCTGATGGACAGGTGCTCCAGGAGGTTCCTCTGCTTCCGGCTGGGAGCCAGTCACTACCAGTTCCGGGTCCTTCATTTTGGTCTCACCACAGCCCCCAGGGTGTTCACCAAAGTATTAGCAGTGGTAGCGGCCCACCTGAGGCTTCAGGGGGTGCAGGTCTTCCCCTACCTGGACGACTGGCTCCTTACCGCCCCAACAAGGCATCTACTACTATTGGCGCGAGACTCCTTTCTCCATCTTGCTCCCATTCTGGGCATTACAATAAATACAAAGAAATCCAACCTGGCGCCCACACAGCTCTTAGATTTTATAGGGGCCAGGTTAGACACAAGGAGTTTAAAAGCCTTCCTCACTGCGGACAGAGTTCAAAATCTGCAGCTCCAGGTGCGGGCCATTCTCCACTCAAGTTCTGTTCCGCGGAGTTGGTCCTGAGGGCTCTAGGGTCCATGGCATCTGCTATAGCACTTCTTCCTCTTGCCAGGCTCAATATGCATCCTCCAGTGGACTCTCTTAGTACAATGGTCTTACCTTGCTCTCCTATGCATCATCCCATTGCGATCAGCAAGGCCTGCAAGCGGTCCCTCCTGTGGTGGCTTCACTCCCCAGATCTCCACGGAGGCCGCCCATTTTGTGCTTCTCCCTCTCGCCACGGTGACCACGGACGCCCCGCCTCGGGTGGGGGCATTTTATGGCCGGACCGCCCAAGGCACGTGGAACGATTCAGAGACCTTACTGCATATCAACGTTCTAGAGATGAGAGCAGTGCTCTTAGCGTTGCTAGCACTTCAGGACTTTCTTCCCTTGGGAACAATTGCGATTCAATCGACAACATGTCAGTGGTCTGGTACATCAACAAGCAAGGGGAACGAGGTCTTACCCTCTTTGTCGAGAAGCCATGAGAGTTTGGGAATGGGCAATCTCCACCAACCGCTTTCTAATAGCAACGCACATTCTGGGTCGGTCCAACATCCTGGCGGACAAGCTCAGTCGCACCATTCTGACTCCTTACGAGTGGTCTCTCAATTCTCAAGTAGCGGAACGCATATTCGCACGGTGGGGAACTCCTTCATGCGATCTTTTTGCCTCTCCCTCAAACACCAAGTGCGACAGTTTTTTCGCTCTGATACCTCCTCCAGGAGGTTCTCCAAGAGACGCTCTGGTGCATGCTTGGCCACCCGGTCTTCTGTATGCTTATCCACCCTTGCCTCTGATGCTCCAAGTTCTTCAGAAAGCCTCTCGGGTGGGTTGCAGAATGATTCTCATTGCTCCGTTTTGGCCGCGACAGATCTGGTTCCCCTTCCTAAGGTCTCACTCGATGAATCCTCCTTGGATTCTAGATCCCATTCCGGATCTGATATCTCATCCATCCTGCATATCTCCTCCGAACCTGGACAACCTGAAGCTGACCGCTTGGCTGCTCCAGTTCCACTCTTGATTAGGACTCCCGGTATTTCGTCCCCTGTTAAGGCGATCCTGGTGGCAGCTCATAAACCATCCACTAGGAGAGTCTACAGCAGCAAGTGGAAACGGTTTTCTTTGTGGGCGGAGCGGCAAGGCCTGAATCCCTTCACGGTTCCTCTCCCTTTAGTGCTTGATTTCTTAACCACTCTTCTTAACGATGGTGCCAGCAGTTCCACAGTCAAAGTACAACTGGCGGCAATTTCACATTATCACATTGGTCATGACTCTAGTCCACTCATGTCAGCCAAGTTGTGTAAAATTTTCCTTAAAGGTACTTTCCTTCTCAGGCCCCTGTAAAACAAGCGGTTCCTCCCTGGGACCTTTCCTTAGTTCTCCAGGCCTTGACCGCCTTCGAACCAGCTGCTACGGTGGATCTCAAATTCTTGTCTTTCAAGACGGCTTTTTAGTAGCCATTACATCGCCAAGAGAGTTTCAGAGCTCCAAGCATTATCAGCTAAACCTCCTTACTTGGTCTTTCATCCGGACCGTGTTTACCTCAGGACCAACCCGTCCTTTCTTCCTAAAGTAGCTTCTGAAGCAAACATTAACCAATCCATTAACCTCCCTGTTTTCTTCCCTAAATATGAAAACAAAGGTGAATACAAGCTTCACTCCTTAGATGTTCACAGGCAACTTAGATTTTATTTAAACAGAACGGCTGGTCATAGGCAATCCGACCAGCTGTTCATTTCCTTTGCTAAATTTAATTTGGGCAAGCCAATTTCTAAAGTATCTCTGTCTCGCTGGATTTCACAGTGTATCTTATTGGCTTATCAAGCTTCAGGAAGGCCCGCACCGGAGGGTGTACACCCATTCAACCCGGTCAGTATCTACCTCGGCAGCCTTTAAGGCTAGGATTCCTCTAGATGATATTTGTGCAGCAGCCACGTGGGCTTCATCTCATACTTTTATTTCCCACTACAAGTTGGATCTTGCATCTAGGGTAGAGCATCCTTTGGCTCAAGGTGCTCGGAATATCCTTCCATGATGGCCGCCCAAGATTCAGGTAGCTGGGGACTCTGTCCCACAGGTTGCAGACAAATGAATCTCCTACTTCAGATTTAAAAGTTATGTACTCACCATAACGTTCCATCTGAGTAGGTGTATTCATTTGTCTGCAACCATCCCGCCCTCCTATCCCCCTGGCCTTTCAGTTTCCTGCATATTATGTGTTACCCTTTTCAGGGTGTTTTTGCTGTTGGCAAACTCGATCTGAGGTCATGAGGGTAGAGCAGGGTATTATGGGTGAGGGGAGGAGCTGAGAGCTTGGATCCATAGCTGGTAAACCATGCCGGTTCGGATCCGATATCGGATCCATAACCCACAGGTTGCAGACAAATTAATACACCTACTCAGATGGAACGTTATGGTGAGTACATAACTTCTAATTAATTCTTAACTCCTCAATCATCTCCTGAAAAACAACTTTCGTCTCTCACTTAACACTGTTTCCATCCAAAACATAGTACTACAACTGCCCTAATTGGTTTTACAAATACTGTAAATGTTCAAAGAAACAATAGGTTACTTACTTCCTCTATATTTCTTGACTTACCAAAGTCTTTGATACTGTGTCCCATAAAAAACTTATCTCTGAGCTAGCTCTCCTTAACCTCTCCCGTTCAGCCCTTTCCTGATTCATCAGTTACTTAACAAACTGACAACAAGCAGTCAGGTGGTAAAATGAACCATCTTCCTTTCTACTTTCTCTGTCAGGGTACCTCAAGGGTCAGTTCTTGGTCCCCTTCAATTCACTATATTTTCATATAGATTATACACTGCCATTCAGTATGCTACATTTGTTCAATACAGGGATGACTCTTCACTTGTATGCTGAGCTCCTTCCCTACCTGCATTATTCAGCAAAACCCAGTAACCTTTCCTGGACATAGAAATATTCCTTAACATCTCACAACTGATTCTAAACCCCTCCAAAACAAAACTTGTGCTCTTCTCCAATAGCAAAATAATTTATAGATTCTACTTCCTTTACCATTTATTCATCTAACAACACTCTTATCTAACAACACTCTTATTAAACCAGTAAATCAAACGTAAGCTACTCTGAGTCACCATAGACAATGACCTCAAATTTGATAAACACCTAGCCCTTGTCATAAAAAGTACACTTCAAACTTGACTCATTGTACAGAATAAAGTTCTTCCTAACTCCACCTGACATACCATCAGTAGAACCACCTTTTATCTACCCTCTTTTATGCTTCACCTATCTTCACTAACTTAAGATAGTGTGGCTTAACTAAACTAGAATCCTGTTGTTATAAAGTCATTTGGTCAGAATGCTTTACTGATGCTGTCTTATCTCTTATATTAATTTGTTCATCACCTCTACAAGCTCATTCTTCAGGTAGAGCTCCTGTACCACCAGTTTTGGTAATCGTAACCTCCAACCATTCTGCAAGGATTCATCACTGTAATACTCTATATCAACTCAATTGGCTTGACACTTCTCAACCTATTGACCTTTAACCAACTTGTATTGACTTATTCCACTGTGTTTACCCTGAAAACTGCTCTTCTATTAGTAATCTAGTTTAGCCCTATTCTTGCAGTAGAACCCTAAGGTCCTCTAATACACTTCTCTTAAAAGTCTGTAAATCTAATGATAGTTACAGAGATTCCCTATACTCAAAGTTGCCAAAACCTGGAATGCAATACCCCAAAATATACTAAACTCCAACAGTACTTCTAAATTCAAACAACTATTAAAGGGCCACTTCAGTAACACATGGCTTTGCTCATGTACAAAACCTGATTAATCCTATCACACCCCTGACTAACTTGCTCACTCTCTTTGCTAGCTCTCTCCTTTCATTCATTACCAAGCTTCTCCTTCCCTGATTTTTGCAGCTTCTCTCCCCCTACTTTTTCTATTGTCTCTCTCTATTGGTCTGTCAATTCCACTCCTTTCTCTTGTTTTTTTTCTCTCGTTTCAGCTTGCCCTACAAATCTATTTATTTTGCCTTGACTACATTTTCATCTGTGCCATTTCTAGTACTTTTAACTTTCCTTAATTCTCTGTACGTCTGGAATAAGTATGTATTTTGTATTGTACACATTATGCATCTCTTATTTTTTTATACTGTATATGTTTATTTTATATTTTATGTTGTATACTGTATGTTTTTCTCTAACTGCCTTTTGTGTTTACTTCAGTTTTCTATTTGTGGAGCTTCTCTCCCTGAGCCTCCACTGAAAAGGGGCCATTATTGGCCCAGTTGGACACTCCCGGTAAGCAAATGCAAGTAAATAAAAATAAATAAATGTATAAAATAATTATATATGCTTATAAAAAAAGTAGCACCAATTCTCATGCTGTATAGAAAATGGAACTTTTGTGTCAAATGCTGAAAGATGGGTATTTTGCAGTGTAATAAGCTGATTTAAATGCAGTAAAATGTTCTGTAATTACTTTTCTGCTTGTAGTAATGCTGTAGGTTTCTTGAGATAACTTTCTTCGAGGTCACCTCCTGGTGCCGTACTCCTGTTATAATACATTGAAGTCAGTGTCTGTTAATTCCCTTTAGTATTTGTACAGCCTGTTATATTTCTTGATAGCCATGGAGAGAGGTGGCAAAGAGTAGAAAACAGTGACGTGAGCAGCATAAGGTTAAGAGGGCATCCAGATGTTTTTATGAGCAAATGCTGAAGGCCTGTCATGACCATTCACTTTGCTGTATAGGGTTGCACCTTTGTTCCCTAGCTTGAGACGTACATTTTCTAAATTAAATTTACTGTGAACATCTCCACAGATCTTCTTTTATCCTGCTATCAGAGCTGCCTCCAACCCCAACTAACCTCAAGGTCTTGTTTCTTTTGACTAATGGAGCATTTTTTAACCTTTGTACTTTCTTTTTGGACACTTTGTTTGGGTTCTCTTCAATGCATTAAATGCTGGATTCAGTTACTTGCTGAAGGCCTGTTTCAGGCGTTCAGCTAGAAACAAATGCTGTAGTAAAAAAAGTGGTATTCTGTTACAAAAGTTAAGATTTGAGGAAGAGGGTATCACATTTTCAAAGGGAGCTGTTCTACACTATGTACAGCAGTGAAGAACATCTGACCGTTTACGACACAGAGCATGCTGTTCATTTTGTTATGCTGCCTGTGATCACATCACTAAATATTTACCTTTGCTCTTTGCTTCTGTGTTGTCTTCTTTCTGTAACCTTCCAGCAGCAACATGTGAGCGCAACTACTTGTCAGAAGGCATTATATCTTACAAAAGAAACTCATATGAATTGTATACTTAACTGATTTTAGCTCGTCTTAACTGTGCAATATTGAAGCTCAGTATGTAGGGATTAACTTTGTCAGGTACTACCCATTAGGGTGCACAGGTGATGTAGCTACAGGAACTGACTCAGAACAGGTGAGCAGTATGCTAATAGGTGAGATTGATACACAGTGCTAGAATACATGCAGAAGGAAAAAGGAGGGTTGGCCATTCATTCATTCATTCATTCACTTATTTATTCACTGAGTGGTAAATTTATGGCCTGGTCCTGAAGGGTTCTTTTCTGTCACAGTGAATAATTAAAGATAGATAAACGTAAATGTCACCAAAACAACACGAAGTAACATTTTTGTACAGTTATTTTATTCAGCCAGGTGATCCAGAGTGTCCTTACACTAGTTGTTTAAACTAAGACAGGTAGGTGGGAGAGGAAGGTAGAGGTATTTTTGTCAAGTCATATTATGGCTATATTACATATGTATCCAACGTTCTCAAATAAATATGCTGTTGAAATTGTCAAGAAATTTCCAACAGTTGGTTTGTTTCTTGTGTAGCGGTTCCATTTTCCAAACCTACGACCAGTTATGGAGAATGTCTCTGCAGTTTTGCCAGCTGAAATTATTTTTGTCGATTTGCCTGTTAACAAGGTAGGCAGACTGGTAGAAAGCTATTTTCAGCCCAAACTGGAGTAATTTAAAGCATATACGGCAAAAAAGAACCATACACTAAATTAAATATGTACAGTTTGTAAAAACAGCATGCAAGTAACTTCTAAAATATTTGATTTCTGCAGTTTGTGTATATTATGCATTTAATTTCTAGGATATATACAGCTATAATGCAGCTAATAATTATAAATCCTGTAATGCGTATAGTAGGCAGGTTGTTTAGGTATCAGCTGACTCTTGATAAGCAAGACCCCAAAACACTACTAATTCTGGAAGGATAAGCTTAAACATTGATTGAAAGCATATTGCAAGGCAGAAGGGCCATGTAGCAATATACTAAGAATGTATAAATAGTGTTGATTTTGTGATTGTTATAAGTATTGTAGGTATTAGGAAAAATGAGTTCCAAGCTTCTTGGAAGGGGCAGTTGCTGCTGCTGGAATAAACTGGCGTGGGCAGTTCTGCTGTGATCTGACTGAATGGTGGAAACACTGACTGCTAGCCAAGTGTATGGTATCATAGGTCTGCAAAGTCCTTTGGCCTGTGCATATCAAAATAGTACCTGATGCACATGCTTTCAGAATGTTGAGGATCTAACCAAACCCCGAGATGTTTGACTTCTAGAACAGTACAAGTCGGTCCTGTAATTGAGGAGCTCATTGCTTTCAAAAAACATAATGAGTTGACATGCAAACCCTTTTTGGTGAACCAGTTATGTACAGTAGCTAGGTCTTTGGATAGGCATTTGCTTAGGAGAGACTGTGTGCCACACGACCAAATTTACATTCAGCACAGAAGTGTTATTAGTAAAGTCAAATTATGTGCTTTCTGTAAAAAGAGTAAACTGTGGAGCCCAGCAACCAATTGGTAGTGGATGAGATGGCAGTGTGTCTACTGCTACTATGAATGAATGAATGCCCAACTAACTAGTTACTGAACTGCTGTAATGCAGATGTCCTTCCATTTCACTGGTGCAGTATTCTTAACATGAGAGATCCCCTGCCAAGGGTGACTCGACGTCCGGCCAGTATACCAAACTCTTTAGTTTATCGATATGCCGTACATCACACGTATGCTCCTCGTGCAATGTGTAGGGCATAAAGGTGACATCTGGACATATCATCAGAACTACTTTGCCTCCAGTCCGATCACCAACTTTGAACCTCTGATTGACCCCCCCCCAAGCCGTTGCTGGTTACCTAGCCATTCAGATAAGTACCCCTTTGAGGTTTTTTGGATCATCCTTTTTTGCTTTTAGCATTTGTGTTGTACAGTTTCATGTCTTCCAGAAAGGGAAAATGGCCAGTGTTTGAGACTGATTCCCCATAAAGACCATCAAGAGCAGTGCTTGTTTTGTTTAGGAGCTTCTCACGGCCATACGTCCTGTACTGTTTGCCAGGCTTTTGCTCCTAAGACTGTAGGTAGTTGCTTTTCCTCTCTCGACATTTGTCTTGAAAACCAGTGTCTAAAGTTTTTAGTGAAAAACACCATGGAGGGTACTTCCGGCCTGAGGTTCAGCCGTCTTCGAAGAAGGCCAAGAAAGTCAGGTCAGATTCTTCAGCTCTGCGTCCTCCACCAGAAGTCTCTCTTAAGGGTGGTTGAAAGCCCAGAGGATCATCCAGTTTCTAGGCTAGATTCCTCTGCTGCAGCCAGTTCAGAGGCAGGCATGGATACGGCTTCTCGGATGTCCTCTGAGGCCTTTCAGATTTTCCACTTCGGATACTCGAGGGAACTCCGACTGATTATCATCGAGGATATTAATTGGGTTCCTCAGATATTGGTTAGGGAAGACGTCCCAACTACAATTACTGTGTAGGCTGGGGTCGGAGCCTTCTATTTTTCATAAAGATGGCCCTTTGAAAAATAAGCAGAAGACAGAACATCCAAGTAAAATTCACAAGAGCAACATAAAAAAGAAGCAGAATATCCACATTTAAATACTGAAATGACAGTCACAAATGGAGTTATATTTTTAGTGCTTTCGACCTTTGACTTTTAATAAGAATTCTTCAGAAACAGTGATTAAAATGGCTGAACAGTTTACTTCACCAGTTTAAAAAGCAATGCTTATAAAATCACATGACAGTTACATCCAATCACTTTTAACCTATGAATAAAATCACTTCCTGTGGTAACATGTTTACTAGAACCAATGAGTGTGAAACATTTCATCAATGAAAAAACTTAATTGAAAAAAGGCCCCTCTTAAAGAAACCATCCTGTTTCAAACCCAGGACCACCTTTGTGTTACACAGATGTGAATACCACTACACTGTGATAACCATAACTCCCTACATACTTAAAATTTTAAGTATAAAAATCTTTTATCTCAACATCATTTACCCTTGCATGCTGAAAACATAATGTTTTACAATTTTTGTGCTAATAAAAAATATTTTAAGTTTATAAACTCATTAAATCCTGGTCCTTTATCAACACTTAGTCGAACTTGCCATTCAGCTTCTTTACATTCAAGTAGTATATTATAAGTACCACTTAAGCTGCTCATATTTACACTGTCGAGCAAAACATTCAAATTTTCTAAAATCTGGACATTCTAAAGAGTGTTTATTAGCTAAGGCATTGTTTTCATCTTTCTTCCTGATAGCTAGAGTATGCTCATAAATTCTCTTAGCTAACTTCCTGACAGTTTTTCTAGTATAGAAACAGGAACACACAGAGTAGCATGCTAAATAAACCACTCCACAGGAATGACAATTATATCTTTGTTTTGCTGTCATGGTCCTGTTAAGTAAAACACTTGAACTGTTGCTGACAAAATGGCAATGTTTACAATGTCCACACTTGTTAAAGTTCCCACCTTTGTGTTTTCAGACCAAGTCATACTGTTTTGATACATGTCTACATGTTACAATGACTCCGTAGTATAATTTGTTTAATTGCTGGGAATACAAACTGCTTTTAATTGTATTATTGAGATCTCTTATTTGCTCTTCCAAACCTCATATTTTTGTTTGTTAATCCTCCACCAGAAGTTTCATAATGCTAATTTCAGTGGTATTAAAGAAACTTGTCCCCTGCTTCCACCCTGTTGGGGAACTTAGTAATCTTTAGTCCAAACTAGGGCTGTACCGAATATTCGCTTCATATTTGCTTTGGTGCCGAATAGCAGGCTGAGTAGTCTGTTCATGTTCAGCTGAATAGTGATGCTCAGACCGAATACGAATAGTGGTCATGTGTCTGCATATCTCCGTATATGCAGTCCTGTATGTGAGTAAGCTCACTGGTGCAACCAGTCTGTAACTGTAGCAGCAGCATGGTCTGTGTTAACTGGTGGGCTGTCCGTAACATAGCTGTGCCGATAAGATGCTGAATTACAAAAAAAGTGGTGGTGGAATGTATTGAAGGGAGGTGATTGGCATCATGTTAGATCTTTTATGCTTGTGCATGCTAGGCCGTGGTTGCGCCAGTGAGCTAACTGACATACAGGACTGTATATACGGAGGTAGCGTATTATTGACATAGTGTTACCTTGTAGCCTGTTTTTGTATGATCATATTATAGCTGTGACTTAAGTGAAGATTACGTTTGGGTAGTTCACTGATGGATAAGCGAAGTCCAGTTTGGAAGTATTTCAAGATATGTGATGACGACACAAAAGCAATGTGCCAGTTGTGCAAAGCAGTTATCTCTGTCGGAGGTGGATCAGCAGAGTCATTTACATTTCCACTAAATAATCATTTGTCCTATAAGCATCCTGAGGAATACAAAGAAGTCATTAACAAGAAGAAAACAGCAAGTGGGATGTCTGACACTCTGCAGACTGGTAAGGTTCAGCAAACACTGAGCGACATGATTGGCAAGACAAAAACATGGTCCTTTCATAGTCCTGAGGCAAACAAAATACATTGTGCCATCACAAAACTTATTGCCATTGACATCCAGCCACACTCAATTGTTAATGATAGAGGCTTTAACTAATTGATTGGTGTACCTGAGCCTAGATACGTGCTACCAAGCTGCAAATACTTTACTGAAAAAGATCATACCAGAGATGTACAACACAACACATGTCCGGACTGCTATCAGTGAAGCACGATTTCTCTGTCTAACCACAGACACATGGACTCCACAGACAACAGAATCTTTCATGAGCTTAACTGCACATTGGATTGATGATACATTTGCACGCAGATCTGCCGTCCTTCATTGTCAAAAATTTGATGGACAGCACACTGGGTCTCGACTAGCTGATGCTCTATTTGACATGATGAATTGCTGGAATATTGACAAAGAACGCGTCCACTTGTTCTTATGTGATGGAGGTGCCAACATGGTCAAAGCGTTATGGGATGTGTATTTGCCCAGTGTCAATTTTGCCCACACACTGCAGCTGGCTCTGAATGATGCAATTCTGACACAGCCATCTGTTGCTTACTTGATAACACTGTTGTGGAAGATTGTGGGACATTTTCGACACTCTTCAAGCTCTTACCTCTTCCCTTCACGCCATCCAAGAAGAACTCTGTGTACCAAAACATCAGCTTCATCAGGACGTTGTCACCAGGTGGAATTCAGTGTATCAGATGTTGGATTGGCTGTTGGAGCAAAAGAGAGCTGTGTCTGTGTACGTTGCTGAATGTGATGACAAATCCAGCAAGGTGCTGTCCCTGACTACAAACCAGTGGGCTTTAGCAGCAAGAACTGCAATTCTTCGGCCATTTGAACAACAAATGCATGAAATAAGCTGCAACAATTCCTGTTTTTCAGTGATCCTACCCAGCTGTTCAGGCTGTCTTGTATCTGCAGAAAGACATAGCTGATAACGGAATCAAAAAGACAGCAAACTGATAACAAGGAGATTTTCCTACTTGGATAAAAATGGCATTTACACAGTTTTGGCCGGCTTGGATCCACGCTTCAAGCTGCATTTCTTGACACCTGTGCAGCAGGTAAAAGCCAAAACAGACATTGTCACTGCAGCATTACTGTGTCAGCCAATGTCAATTCAGCCTACAAATCAGCCATCTGAAGTTGTTTCTGAAGTGAATGAACAACCACCAACAAAAAAGAAAAAGACAGCAGCAGAAGACTTTTGGTCATCTTGGGATCAGTTGCGGCCTGTTCGGGCACTGAACAGTGATAATTCTGTCTTCACAGAAACAGAACAGAACAACTGTCTGACAGAGCCCTGTGTTCTGAGAGACACTCACCCACTGAATTGGTGGAAAATGAACATGTGCAGATTTCCAGCATTTTGTCATACGGCTAAGCACTATCTTTCTGCACCACCTACAAGCGTGCCAAGTGAACGTCTTTTTAGTACAGCTGGTGATACCTTCAGTGAAACAAGAAACTGTCTTAATGCTGACAACATGGAACGATTGGTGTTTTGAAAGCTAATGCAGTATTCCGGAGTTAAATGTAATTGTAAAAAGCTTTGACAGCTACTTGGTAACATCCGTAAAATGCTTTGACAGCTACTTGGTCGTGGCTCTGCTGTGGTTTTTTAGTTTATATTGTTTTTTGGTTTTGTGGTGAGTTAAATGTATGTATATATATGTACAATAACAATTTCTTACTTTTAGCCCTCGTCGTAGTGTACAGACAGCAGAACAGTTTGCAAAACTTGACTTGCTGTTTAAGTCTTTTGTTTAGTGCTTGGTTTACCTCATGACGTAACTAAAAGTTACTTCTTACACTTATTTTATTGAATTACATTTCTGTAAAGCTTATAATTGTGCTATACAGTTAATGTACTACATTTTGCACTGTTACAAAGCTATTTTACTGTTTCACTGCATTTATGTACTGTTATACTTTAACTGTATTTTTCATTGCTAGATACAGTTTCATTACTCTAATTGCATGTTTACTGAATTACTTAACTGTAACCTGCTTTTTCATACTAAGAGTTGTATTTTCTGTTTGTGAGTGCTCTATCCGTGCTTTTCTGTGCATTTTTGATGTTTCTGTGTTCTAGTCTAGTCTGTTTGCAGTTAAAAGCATTCTCTAGAGTCTGCTTGCTCCTTGATCTATTTAAAACTTTCATTTAGTGGCTACAGTTAGTATCTGTAATAGTTTGTTTCCCACCCCCTTCTCTATTGTTGTGGTGTTCTTATACTTGGTGGCTTTGCAGTTGCCTGCCCATACTGTATATTTGATCTGGGACACTCCTCCCAGTCTAGTGTCATTAGTTCATTCAATGTAATAGAGAGAGAACATTTGTGAAGGCCAACCCACTCGGATTCTTAACCTTGAATTAACTCCTGTTCCAGCTTTCTCCTCTTTACTGAAAAAAAAAAAATTCTAAGCTTGTTTCCTCCCTTTCCTGTAACAAGTCTAGTCCAGGTACAGATTTGCTGTATCCAGGAGTGTAGCCCCCCCCCCCCCGGCGCTTAACCAGGGTTAAACTATTCCCGGTGCCATAAAGTGTGCTCTTCAAATTTTCCCTTACAACTAGCCAGCTTTTTAGTTTTAGCACTCAGATCTGTTTCTTTGAGCTTAGCACTTGTTCAGAACTCATAAGCACTAAATAAGCTACAAATTATTACAGCACTCAACTTTCCTCACTTGTATAGAGGAAAACAGTTTTTAGTACTTAATAAATAAGCACCTATACAGGCATGTCTAAAGGTCAGCTCCTGGTGTTTTCTCCGGTCTACCTGATGAATCTGGGCATCTTGGAGCAGTGCAGCAATTGCCTCATATACACAGACAAACCTCTCCTCCTACCACCCAACACTACAACCTGTGAAAGATGCACTTATATAGCCAAACTGGAAGCAAAGCTGTCTTCACCAAAGACTGGACTAGACAGTCAAGAGGAGAAGGTAAACACTTGCACCTTACCACACTCATCACATAGTCCCTCAAAACCTACACCACCAAAACACACACACACACACACACACACACACACAAGCACAAAACACATGCCTACATTCACAGAGGCTCTCAATAAAAATCTGCCCAAACAACCAAGACCTCTAAAGCAAAATGCAAAAATGCAAGCAACCTCCACCCCCCAACACAACCGAAAAGACACACAGCCCACAAACTCCGTGTGCCACTCAACTACAGCCCATAAGGCATAACGTACCCAACACTGTAGTCATAGGTGACTCTATAGTCAGGCACACTGATGTTTCAAAAACCAGGCTAAACAAGGAGAAAGTTACTGTCAGCTGCCTGTCGGGTGCCAGGATCCACCACACAATGCCTGCACTCAGGTCACTCCACAACAAGTACAAATATGACAATGTCATTGTCCATGTTGGTGTGAATGACCTGAGATGTACCTCCCTGGACTACATGAAAAGAGACATGGAGGAGCTCTCCGATCTTGTAGCCCAGGCAGGTATGACCTCAGCCCTGAGTAGCATCCTGCCGTCACCCAGAATGATACCACAGTACAAGGACAAAATGATTGACTTCAACACTTGACTAAGAGTCTGGTGTCATTTTAAGGAAATCCAGTATCTGCCTGGGATGACATGATCGACGGACCACGATGCTTTGCCAGAGATGGCCTGCACCGCCCTTGGGATTCCGGATACTGGCAAAGGTTCTTGCCACCCCTATAGTGCCTTTTTTAGGCAAGGTTCAAATAAATTCACCACCATAACAGGTACAAGCAAGCAAAATCTGAGGGTAATGCTACTCAGTGCTAGAAGTCTAAACCTCCAAATGCACTCACTCGAGGCACTCCTTAAAATGGAGAACATCGACATCTGTGCAGTGACAGAGACCTGGTTCAAAGCTCCAGAGAGCACCCCTGCATTACCAGGCTATAATTCATACCACACCTTTCAGCCACCTAACCCGGACCGAAATAGTAAAGGCGGAGGTGTGTCCATATTCATTAAGGATGTCCACACCTCCAAGCTAGTTGCTCAGCATAATGCAGCCAAGATTATCCAAGTGCAACTAACTCTCGGCAAGAACGCAATCCAGATTTTAGCTTGCTGCAGACCTCCCACCATGCCTCAGGATTCCCACTCCTCTTCTTGATACACTGGAAAGTATTAGGGTACAACACAACACCCTAATAATGGGTGATTTCAACTATCCTACCATTAACTGGGAAAACTACTCGTACCAACTCTTTTGCTCAACGTTTTCTGGAATTCATAAATTCCAATGCCTTGGATCAGCTTATCCACACCCCCACCAGGGGAAGCAATATCCTAGACCTGATCATTACCAACATGGGTGACCGGTGTTCCACACCAGAGATCAATTCCTCTTTGGTCAGATCTGACCACAAGCTAATCACCCTAGACATCCGCATCCCGCCCCCCAGCCCCCATTAGGGAAACCACCATAAACAATTTCTCCATAGCCAACTTCACGCTTCTTAAGACAGAAGTGGCAAACTTCACGACAACCATGCAGATGGACAATAGAGGTACGACTGCTGAATCCTACACAAATACACTTTATAAGCACTTACACGAATGCATGGATCGTGCTATCCCTAACAGAACCAAGATGCTATCCTCCAAAAAAAGGAAGCCAATCTGGTGGTCTTCTGCCATAAACAACAGAAGAAAGAAACTTTTGCAGAAGAGAGTAAAATCCCATGATTGGAGGAACTCCCTGGTCTGCCTCAGTAAGAAGCTGAGATCCCTCATAAAGTCCTCCAAAGCAAGTTATGAAAACAAAATTGCCACTGGTTCTAAAGACAACCACAAAGCATTCTATAGCTATGTCAAGAATCTCAATGGCAACAGTCAGGTCTGCTCTGAGTTGCAGCACAATGGCACTAAATATACAGAACCAACTGATATTGCCAACATCCTGGCAGATAGGTTCAGTGCTAACTTTACCCCCTTCTCAACCCTAAAGGGCCCATCTCTATACCGGAAGAATGCAAACTTCCTGTAATTACGGCTGCACAGGTAAAAACCTCACTCTCCAAAGCCAAGAACACAGCATCCATTGGACCTGACAACATCCCAGGCTGCATTCTACATGAACTACATAATGAACTGGCACCCCACCTAAGTACCATGTTCAATCATAGCCTCACCTCAGGCTTTGTGCCCATTGAATGGTGCACTGCGACTGTTATCCCACTCCACAAAAGGGGAGCCATGACAGACCCCGGGAACTACCACCTCTTCAGCCTGACAAGCCTGGTCTGCAAGGCCATGGAACGTATCATCATGGAACTCCTAAACAAAGACATTGGTAATCTCCAAACTCAGACCCCACACAGTTTGGGTTTGTAAAAGGCAGATCATGTCTCCTAAGCCTAATAGATTTCTTTGAAGCAGTCACCAGAGCCATAGATGAGGGTAAGGTGGTTCACACAGCCAATCTAGATCTCGCCAAGGCTTTCATCACCATCCCCCACTCTGGAATTATAGATAAACTCACTAAACTTGGTATAAATCCCTATGTCACAAGATGGTTTGCCAACTGGCTTACTGACAGAACCCACACTGAAACTAGCGGACTCCAAAATCCGACTTCAGACCAGTGACAAGTGGAGAACCACAGGGTTCAGTCCTGGGTCCTTACCTGTTTGGTATCTACTCCTCTGAAGTACAGGCTAACACAGAAGGTCTTTGGCTAACTAAGTTCGCAGATGACTGCAAACTAGGAGCCATAATTGGAACTCCTAACGATGTGGACATCCTACAAAAGGGCCTCACTGAGACATATGCCTGGTGTCAAAGCCATGGCCTGAAGCTCAATGACAAAAAGTGCATTGTCATCCCCTTTGGTAAAAACTCTGTACCCATGAACTACCACGTAGGCGGTAGTCTACTTAACACTGAAAGTGTGATGAGACCTTGGGACACAGGTGAACAGTAGTCGCTCCTTTGATAATCAGATCGCCACAGGGGTCAGGAAATTCTTCTGCATGGCACACCTCATCACAAAAGGTTTCAAATCCAAAAAAAAGAGGGCATTGTTCCCATCTACTCATTAGACCCATTATAGAGTACAATGCCCCTTTTGGTATGTACCTCACACGACATCTACAACAACTGGAAAGGCCGCAGAAATATCTCACAAAGAGGATTACTGGTGTCAAACAGATGCCTACGCAGACCGTCTCAAAAAACTCCAGCTTTACTCCATCGCATATCGCCTACTCAGAGGCAATCTCTGCCAAACATACAAAGCTATGTCAAACCCAGAGCTGTTGGACATGCTCCACTTAAAGAAATCCCAATCCCTCTGAGCTACACGCTCTAGGGACCTAAACCATGTCACCACAATCAACAGAACTTGCTGGAGGGATAGATTCCTGTCCCAGAGACTTCCCATACTCTGGAACAGACTACCTATCTATGTCAAACAGAGCTCCTCATTAGCACTGTTCAAGAAAAATCTTGATGATTGGATGGGAAATAGGAAATTCACCCCGGGGATCACTTCTGTGGCTTTGCTTGACAGGTGCACAGGAAAATTATTTTCTTGGGTGGCAAAAGCCTTGGCACCTTTTTGGCTAGGCTTTTATAGGCCTTAGGGCCAATATTCTAGTTACCTACCTATAAACCTGTAAAACAACTAGTCGTATTCGGCCGAATAGTTGGTACAACTATTAGTATTCCGCCGAATACTGTTAACTCCCTATTCGGTACAACCCTAGTCCAAATGGTACTTGTTCTAGTCTAATGCATTCGGATAAGTAACGTACTTCATACTGTAAATTTTAAGCATAAGTACATGCTTTTCTAGTGAACAGATGTTCTTACAGGTTTCAAAGTGATTGTGTAGCAAGTAAATTGTTACTATTTCCTTGAGTGCAACTATGCCCATGTCCCTTGTTAGAGAACGGATTCTTGATATTATGCAATAAATCTGAAATGTCAGTAGTACCTGGGAGCGCTCCCATTGGAGGTCAGTCAGAATTAAAATGGACATGAAGAGACAGAAGAGAACAAAATTCAGACACTAAGAGAATGTCATTTCAGAATGCCTTTCCGTTACCTATAACAACTGATAGCCTCAGACATAGAAGTATTTTAAACAACAGTTGGAAAATTATTCAAGGTAACAGTGAAATGGCAGAAACCTTAGGACCAAAACCACTGTTTACATATAAAAAAAAATCAGCTAACATAAAAAATCTATTAGAGGGACAAAACGGTATGACCTTGGTCTGAAAACACAAAGGTTGGAACTTACAAGTGTGGACATTGTAAACATTGCTGTTTTGTCAGCAGTAGTTTTAAGTGTTTTACTTAACAGGACCATGACAGCAAGACAAAGATATAATTGTAATTCCTGTGGAGTGGTTTATTTAGCATGCTGCTCTGTGTGTTCCTGTTTCTATACTGGAAAAACTGTCAGGAAGTTAGCTAAGAGAATTTATGAGCATACTCTAGCTATCAGGAAGAAAGATGAAAACAATGCCTTAGCTAATAAACACACTTTAGAATGTCCAGATTTTAGAAATTTTGAATGTTTTGCTCAACAGTGTAAATATGAGCAGCTTAAGTGGTACTTATAATATACTACTTGAATGTAAAGAAGCTGAATGGCAAATTCATCTAGGTGCTGATAAAAGACCAGGACTCAGTGAGGTTATAAACTTAAAATCTTATTAGCACAGAAATTGTAAAATGTATGTTCAGCATGTAAGGGTAAATGATGTTGAGATAAAAGGTTTTTATACATACAATTTTAAGTATTTAGCGAGTTATGGTTATTGTAGTGTAGTGGTAATCACATCTGCTTAACATGCAGAAGGCCCTGGGTTCAAACCAGGATTGTTTCTTTAACAGATCCCTTTTCATGGAAGCTTTTTCATTGATGAAATATTTCACACCCATAGGGTCCAGTAAACGTGACCATGGGAATTAATTTTATTCATACATCAAAAGTTATTGGATGTAATTGTCATGTGATTTTATAAGCATTGCTTTTTTAAATGGTGAACTGAATTGTTCATCCATTTAATCACGGTTTCTGAAGAAGTCATAAATAAAAGGATGAACGCTCTAAAAATATTTCCCCATTTGTGATCGTCGTCATTTCAGTATTTTAATGAGAAGACAGGTCATATTTCTTTTGCTCCCAATGACCTTCAAATTAAATGGGAGAATTTTACATAGCTTTTGTTCAATGCTGTTATGGCCTTGAAGCCTCCTCAGGGGGTCTCTGTCCCAGCTACTCCTTGATCTTCTTCCCCCATCAAAAGGTCTAGGGATCAGGATTTCTTTGTAGAAGAGGATTCTGATGAGGAATCCTCTGGCCTATTTTACCCAGATTCCTTCCCCTTTGGATTAGGGTTATGAGGAAGAGGAGACTGCTATTCCTGAATCTCCTTTTGAGTAGATTTCCTTCGGGGATACTGTTACCACAATGATGAAATTGTTTAAATGGGATTGTTCCCAAGTTTAGAAGTGCAGTGGAGATATTATGAGCTCCTTCAAATCGAATCTCTTAGACCCTTTGTTGTTCCTCCTGTTTTGGCTGCGTCATTGGATCCCTTTTCTTCTGCATGTCTGGCCCAGACTCTGAGTCGATCCTTAAAAAATAAATAAATAAATAAAACAGGTTCAGATAGGTTTTATAAAGTGCCTGATGACTGTAAATTCCTTTGTGTCCATCTGGTGACTCTGGTGGTTTCTGTGCCATCTGACAAGCCTTCAAAATTACTGCCATCAACTAAGCTTCTTCCTTCTGATAAGGACAGCAGGATTATGGAAAGGCTGGGTAAGAACGTTTGTACTTCAGCCACCCTAGCCTTTTGGGCTGTTAATTATCAGACTCCTTTCTCAGGCTTGTCACATTATTTCTGACCCTCCTGATTCTGAGGGAAAGACTTCTGCATTGTTTCTGTTAGGGGCTTCTTCCCAGGTAGCTCGCCATTCCATTATACTTAGTTATGATGCAGCAGATGCTTCTTCTAGGGCTGCTGTTTCTGGGTGTGTGTTGAGTAGATATTCCTGGCTTATGGCTTCAACCTCTGCCTGATGATATTAAGACCAAGTTGATGGATGCTCCTCTGGACAGCAAATGTTTGTTTGGCGCTGCTGCTGCAGCTGATTTGTTCAATCCCCTGCAGGAGAAAGGCAAGGGATTGCAGGACTTGAAACACATTTTTGTTTCCCCTCTGCCAAAGTTGCAGAGAAACTATCGAAATAAACTGACCTTTGTTAGAAGGCAGTCTCATCCTCCTCCTAAAGGCAAGAATGGTGGCAGGAGGGTTCCCCCAGCTAATTCTACACATGTACCCCTCCTGCTCTGCTCAGAAGCTGTCCTTTTCTGATAAGCCAGGTGATGTCCTACTACCCGATTCTTTCCAGCCACATTCCTGTCTTACATTATCTCTCTCTCTCTTCTTGTTTGGTTAAGCATAACTCAGGATTCCTGGGTTCTTTCCATCATTCTCCAGGGGTATTTCATGGTTTAGAAACCCCTCCCCCACATGGGCATTCCTCAGCCACCTCACGACCAGCTGAGCTATTTTCCAGAGGTGCTTCAGGCTGTTTTGATTCAGGGAGCTATTCAAGAGGTTCCGGCTGCTCAAAGAGGGGAAAGGGGTTTATTCTAGAATGTTTTTGGTTGCCATGAAAGAGGGCAGTTGGAGATCCATTCTGGATCTTTCTCACCTGAATACATTTCTGAAGGTTCCTTTCTTTCAAATGTTCCCTCTTCTGCTTCCTCAGGCTTTTATGGTTTGTCTGGAATCTCAAGGATGCTTACCTCCATAGCCCTATTAATCCCCCTTTCAGGAAGTTTTTACATATCTCTGTTGCTTTCTGGCTTTCTCAGTTCTCTGCTTTGCCCTTTGGCCTCTCTACTACCCCAAGAGTATTCACCAAATGCCTATCTCCTATGATTGCTTTTTGCAGGCTCAAGGCATTCAGGTCTTTCATTATTTAGACTGCCTGCTTTTTCAAGCCTCCTCTCCAGAGTTTCTTTTATAGCACATTCAATGGGTCATCACTATGTTGCAAAGCTTGGGGGTTCACTGTAAAATTTTCAAAATTCCTTCCTGTCCCTTTCATGGAATCATGTTTTTTCTGGGATGTAGGATCCAGACTGCTCTTATGTTCGTATCCCTGCCTCCTCCCAAGTCTTTGACTCGGATTCCCCTTTTTCAGTCCCCTCTTCCCTCTGGCCTTGATTTCAGCCAGGGAATTTCTAAGGGCTCTGGTATTCTTGGAATGCTCCATCCCTGTGCTTCCCTTCACCAGACTGCACATGAGAAAGCATTAGTGCTATCTAAAGTCCATTTGGCTTCAACATGCTCATCCTGGAGAGTTTCCAGTCCTGTTTCTTCCATGTCTTAAGTTGAAATTTCAGTGGTGGGTTCAACAACTGACTTTGAATCCAGGTCTTCACTTTCAACCCCTGCATCCCTCTCAGGAGCTGTTCACAGATGCCTTGGACAAGGAGCTGGGGAGCCTCTTTCAGAAACGTAAAGGTACAAGGCCTTTGGTCTCCTCAGCAGCAGAAGGAGCACATCAATATCAATGAGATGAGAGCTCTTCCACTGGCCTTCACTGCTTTTCATCCTCTGTTTTCTCCATGGCCCCTAACAATCTTGACAGACAACACCATAATGATGTGGTACATCAACAAACAAGGGGGTACAAGGTCCTATCTGCTTTACAGATTGGCCGTCCAGGTTTTGGAGTTAGCGATTCAGTGCCAAGTCATACTTCAGGGAATATGCATTCCTTCAAGTCAGAATTTTGTGGCAGACTCCCTGAGCAGATCCATAACACAATCTCAAGAGTGGACGCTTCACTGGGATGTGTTTCTGGACACTATCCACCAGTGGGCTATTCGTCAAGTAGATCTCTTTGCCTCCATTCAGAACAGGCAGCTTCCTCTATTTTGTACCAGTACTCTGTCCTCTAGTCTGGAAGGTGGACACCCTATATTTTTCTATTAAAGCCCTCTTCTCGGCTCTTTCTGCTTGTGTGCCATTAACTCCTCCTTTGGCCTCTAGATACGGGGCCAAACAGTTTCATAAAAGCGTCCTTCATATTAGACCTCCCAGGAAGCCTGTTCCTCCTTCCTGGGATCTTAATTTTGTTTTGGAGAAATTGACTCGGGCTCCTTTTGAGCCTATAGCTTCAGCTTCCCTGCAACATTGCTCTTGGAAGACTGTTGTTTTGTTGGCCCTTACTTCTGACAGATGGTTGTCTGAGCTGCAAGTCCTTATGGGCTGTGTCTCATTTTAGTTTTTTATAAGGACGGAGTCTCTGTTCATACCATTCCTCCTTTTATGCTTCCTTTTATGCCTAAGGTGGTGAATGAGTTGTCTCTTAATCAGTCTGTTAATTTGCCTACTCCGCAATCAGCTAGTGAGAAGGTGTTGCACACTTTGGATGTACACAGACAATTCAGCTTTTATTTGGACAAGATTATAGAAAATCTGGTCAGTTTTTTGTTTCTTTTCATCCCAGATCATTAGGTTTGGCAGTCTCCAACCAGACTATTTCCTCTTGGATTTCTAAAGCCATTTCTTTTTGTTATTCTTATCATGGTTGAGAGCCTTCCTTCTGTGGTTAAGGTCACTCTACTAGGGTGTAGCTTCTTCTGGAGCTTTTTTCAAGGGTTTAGTTACTAATTCTATCCTTGAGGCAGCTACCTGGTCTTTGGTGCATACCTTTACCAAGCACTACTAGTTGGATGTCATATCCAGGGCTAGAGCTGGTTTAGCTAGGGCCATTCTTCATGGGTTCCTATAAGGCTCTGTTGGCCCTGCGTTCTCCCAGTCTTCCTTCTGAGTTTTTGCAATGTCCATCTTTTTAAGAATATTGCAACAATGAAATGGAAGGACACATATTACAGTTGTGTAAAATCTTACCATAACAGTAGATGTCCTTCTCTTCACTGTTGCAGTATTTGCTCCCGCCCTCCTCACCCCCGGTCTTTTGTCCCTTTGGATGTGTATGTTACCCTCTAGTATTCTAGGGCTGAGTTTCTCCTGGGGCTCTCAGTTTTGAGGATGATGCATCTGGACGTCACCTGTATGCCCTACACCTTGTGTGGGGAGCATGTGTGTGACATACGATGCATCGATAACAACCTAAAAACTTTGGTATACTGACTGGATGTTGGGCTACCCTAGGAAGGGAATCCTTTTGGTAAAGAATACTGCAACAGTGAAGAGAAGGACATCTACTGTTATGGTAAGATTTTACAGAACTGTACTTTCTCAGCCTAGATGCTTATTTCCTGTAAAAGCATGTAATGAAACTCTGAAAGTCCTTTAAGACGGCCAGTCCAGTTTGTGTTTAGCTGCTAAAAGTGAATTTTAGTAGTGACCTGGATGCACTCTGGCCATGGTAAAACAGATACTGATGGTAGCCAGCTCTGATGTAGTGGAGAACTAAAGCCCAGGCAGCAGAAGTTTGCTGAGTTTCTCTGATGCCTATCAGAGCTGGCAGGGAAGAGCAGTAATAAGTGGCCACTGCTGTCTTGCCTATCATGGATGAGGGCGGCAGCTATGACTTTCCACCTTGGTGACACCTTGTGGTTACACTAGGTGCTACACGCATGGAGCATGGTCCAATGGTGCACATCCTGCCATAGTGCATGTGCCCAAGCAAGGGGGTTCACTGTGCAGGGGCACAATTCTTGCTTTGCCAATATGTAGCAGAGTTCAAGGTGGGTGGGTTGCTCCAACAGAGGAAGACTGGTAGGCGGATTCACAGGGCTAGCAAGATGACCAGTCCCTTAACACCTGATTCTCATCACTGGAGAATGGATGAGCTAATAGTGCTTCCTGGACAGGAACTAATGGGCTTATAGGACTCTCTCTTGTCTTGGATTGCCTGCCACTACCACATGGAACAATTGGGCCGACGAGTGCAGGAAAGGAAACCAGATAATGTCCTGTGAAGATCAATTAAAAAAAAAAACATACTTAAGTAAGAACATCACATAACCTGATGAATGCATGATGCAACATATCCAGTCCTGCCTTTTCCAAAGGTTTTTACGCTCTTCAGCCAAAGATCTGCTTGAGTATGTGAGACTGACAGAAGGAGAATTCCTCTGTAAAACCTACTGTGTGAATGTGTAGTAGGGAGGGATGGTGCATGGGGATGTTGCAGGCAGCTGTCAGCTTGGCTAAGTCAGCACATGAAGTGGCAGCCGTTTGCTGATGGCTTTGGAAAGACTTTGTAGTAGATGTAAGTGCTGTGAAGGATGAAATCTTCAAACATCATTCAGTATTCAATGATTCCTCCTATTTTGGATTCATGTTTTGTTATCCAGGCATTTAAACTAAACTAGAAGATACTAAAGAAAACTAAAAGGAGCTGGAATAAGTTGTTACAAACCATACATTATGCCTGATAGGGACTCTTCATGCTTCGTTTTTACTTTATCAGCTCTCCCTGTTCTTCCCCTTTTTTGAATGATTTTGAAAAAGTTATAAGATTTTAAAAAGGAAAACAGGAGATGGAAGATAGGCTGTCACAGGAGAGCAGTACAGAAGATATGTTTTACCTTTATCAGTGAGAGGAGATGGACACAAGCCTGAGACCGGGCATTGCATTTGTAGAGATTGGCATGAGAAGACTGAGTAGGCATGGAACCAGAGGATTTGCTGGATATTTTGAATTACAGTTTTAATGGAGTGTAAATACAGGTGAGAGAAGAGGTTGGAAGGTCAGCAGGTCCATCTAGAAATTGCATGCTGGTATATCATCCACCCTTGACCTCCCAACATACAGAAGCATCCTTTGTTTTGAAGATGTCTATCATACATATTTATGTGTTTGTGTGTATTTGTGTATATTTAAGTAATGAAATGTATATATAATGTGCATAATGTACTGCTAGTCTTTAATTGGGTTGCTAGTAATATAGTAATCACTAATTTGCGGTTTACTTTTTCCTGGTGATCCACTTGCATCCCTTCTATGTAACTTTTTTCTTTTTTTCCACAATTGTACCTTATGTTGTGAAGGATATGTTCTAGATATTTGCCATGTTAAGGATTTGAGTGAATGGAGCTGCTTATATTGATGTAAACTGAGAATAAACAGTCCTGCTACACATTTGAAAGTAGAACAATAAATGTTTTTGGCTTGAGGTAAATGGTACCACTCAGGAATGTACTTCAACTTAATAACCTGTGTGGTGCCTGTTTGATTCTACATATCTACTTGTATAGTTGTTAAATGCATACCTCATCAAACGCAAACAGTAGATATTTTGTGGACAACTTTGAACATGTCATTTGTTTTTACAGGTCCTCAGATTAGAGTTCATGAAAGTTCAGCCTTATTTTAAATTGCTGATATCTTCAAGTTGTGAGAAGTTATTACCTCACAACCAGTAACGGCAAGCCTCCTGCCTAGTACCCAAACTGTCTAATGAGGTATACAAAGATTTTGAGTGCTATGTCTTAACAGTCATACTCAATGAAGCCACAGTCAGGGAATTCACTTTGGGAAACTGGAACTTTATATATTTTTATCCCTACTGCCTGACTGCCATCAGACCTCTTGTGTCTATACTATTCATTCCTTTTTGAGCAAGAGCCTAACTGCTGGGCTCCTATGTCAGTTATCTGGTTTGGCCCATGGTGCCAGACTCCCAAACATGCCCACTACTCTGCATGCCTGGATCTGGATACAACATGCACTGCCTGGAATGCACACCCTTGTCATGGCCCACTTACTGATAAACTTTGTCACACCCTCCTACTGAGGGGCGTCAGGCAGCAGTTAGCCAGGCTAACTCCATCCCTCTGTAATGGGTAAGCAGACATTGGCCACTCAATCCCACTGTTATCAGCTTCTCCAGCACCTGGGTCACTGTTCACTTCCAGATCATCTGGGTCACAGTCTGGGCTTTAGCCCTGTGTGCTCTAGAGATGACTAGTTAATTGGAATTTGTGTTGTCCTGTTTGTAGAACTGGAATGCTTATGTAGAGGCTGGATTCTGCCCTTCTGAGCTGGGAATATCTGGTCACTGGCTTATTGTGCCTGCTTATTTGAACTGTTTCTTTCTGAAATTGGTGCGGCTTGTTGCTGTAGCTTAGACCAGATTCAGGACTGCTGAATCTAGCTTTGTTTGTACAACTTGAGCACAGATCCAGGCCATCTTTTTTGGAGAAGGTTCCCTTGCACCCTAGTAAGCAGGGGTGTGCAGTTACAACTTGTCTGATTGAAGACTGCTGGAACAGGGCTCAGTTTTGAGCTTTTTTTCTGGTTAACTGGGTAACTTGTTTAAATCAGTTTGTTCGTTTTTTATTGTTTTATATATATATATATATATATATATATATATATATATATATATATATATATATATATATGTGTGTAGATATAAAAAATTGTACTTTATTCATCTGCTTTTACTGTATTTGTGTTTCTTCCTACTTTATTACTAGTGGCATTGACTACAACTCTGATCTGCGATATATAACAATAAGTATCCTTTTCTGTGCATGTAAAGTGTTTTTTGAGTGTATCTGCTTTATTTTCTTATTTAAAAAAAAAATATATATATATATATATATATATATATATATATATATATATATATATATATATATATTCTTGTTTCCTGCCTTTCTAAGCTAGTATAGTCCAGTTTTCAGGTTAGTGCTGAATTCAGGGCTGTGTTACAAATCTCTGTGTATGCCCGTACCTTACTTGGATAGAAGGAAGTTCTCTGTTCACCTGTGAGAGAGGGGGGCTTTGAGAGGCCTGACTGTCCCTGGAGGAGTGGTTTTAGCTCAGAAATTAGTAGTTTATTGGCCATTTTGGGCTAATTTCTATCTCTTTCATTTCCCCTGCTATAAATACCGTATTTGCCCAGTTTTGCTCCCTTGGAACTAGGCAAACTTTCAGCTTAAGCACTCGAGCCACTCATTTCTCAGCCTGGCACTTACTCAAAACTTATAGCAAGCACTTATAAACCCTGTACTGTACAGAAGGACAAGGCTCTCTATTCGACCTTACCAGCCATCCAGTAAAACAGTTTACTGTACCTATCCAGGCATGTCCAAAGGGCATGGTGTACTCTCCAGTCCAACTGGTGAATCTGGGCATTTTGAGGCAATGTTACAACTGCCTCATGTACACAGACAACCCCCTCCTCCTACCACCAAACACTAATACATGCGAGAGATGCAATTATACAGCCAAACTGGAGGCTAAGCTCTCTTGACCCAAGACTGGATCAGACAGTCAAGAGGAGAAGGGAAATACTTGCATCACACCACCAGTCTCACATAAACCCGTTAAAGCAGCACTGGAAAAAAACACACACAAATACATGAAAACATACTCGGAGGCTCTAAATAAAAATCTGCAAAACCAACAGAGACCCCCAAAGCAAACATCCAAGCAACCTCCACCCCCCCAACACAAACCATGAAACACATACTTCACAAAACCAGGGTGCAAAATAACATACCCAACATACTAGTAATAGGTGACTCTATAGTCAGGCACACTGACGTCCCACTCACTGGGCTGAATAAGGAGAAGGTTACTGTTAGCTGCCTGTTGGGTGCCAGGATCCGCCACATAACACAATCACTCAGGGCACTACAGAACAAGTACAAATATGACTCTGTCATTGTCCATGTTGGTGTGAATGACCTTAGCCATACCTCTCTGGGCTACATGAAAAGAGACATGGAAGAGCTCTCTGATCACGTAGCCCAGGCTGGTATGACCCTGACCCTGAGTAGCATCCTGCCCTTACCAAGAATGATACCACGGTATAAAGAAAAATTCTCAATTTCAACAATTGGCTAAGTTTCTGGTGTCATTCAAAGGGGATGCAGTGTCTGTCCGCCTGGGATGACATGCTCAACAAGCCACGCTGCTTCACTAGAGATGGCTTGCACCTGTCACCCTTAGGCTTTCGAATACTGGCCAAGGCTCTTGCTGCCCCCATAGTGCCTTTTTTAGGCAAGGCTCAAAAGACAAAACTACCACCGTAAATAGCACAAGTAACAAAAAACTGAGGGTATTGCTACTCAATGCCAGAAGTCTGAACCTCAAAATGCACGCACTCGAGGCACTCCTCAGTATGGAGAAAATTGATATATGTGCAGTAACAGAAACTTGGTGTAAGGCTCTGGAGAGCACCCCAGCACTACCAGGCTACAACTCACACCATACATTTCGGCCGCAGAATCCAAACCGAAATACAAAATGCGGGGGCGTATCTATATTCATCAAGGATACCCACACCTCCAGGTTAGTGGCACAGCACGATGCTTCAGAGATCATCCACCTGCAACTAACAATGGGAAAAACTGCAATTCAAATTGTAGCTTGCTACAGATCACCCACCATGTCCCAGGACCCCCATTCCGCATTCCTGGAAACACTGGGAAACATAAAGGTCCTACCAAACACCCTAATACTGGGTAATTTTAATAATCCAAGCAATAACTGTGGGAGAACTACTGAAGTACCAACTCCCTTGCCCAACATTTCCTAGAATTTATAAACTCAAATGCCCTGGTTCAACTGGTCAACACTCCCACCAGAGGTGACAACATATTGGACCTGGTCATCACCAACATGGGCGACCGGTGTTCCACACCAGAGATCAACCCCTCGCTGGTTAGATCTGACCATAAACAAATCACTTTGGATATCCACATTCCGCCCCCACCCCCGGACAAGAAAACCACCGTGAAAAACATTTCAAAAGCAAACTTCACATTACTTAAGACCGAGGTGGAAAGATGTTCTTCATTCCACATTGCTGCAGTCCTAACTATTGGGGTAGTCCGCTGTCCAGTCGGCCCGAATACCAAAGTATATGGCTGACGTCGGTCAGGGCGCATTAGACTGACGTCAGTACGTCAGGGTACTAATGCGCATGACCGACGTCATATCCTCAGTCTTTTTTGCCGCATGGTCCGATGCAGAAGCAATTTTGCGAGTGCAGGTTGGCGTTCTGAAAGTTTCTGAAGTCAGAGTTTCAGACCGAATCAAAGTTGGCTAAGTACCCCGTTGGGGAATATTTTGGTTTTTTCTTGCCTCAGTATTTAACCGGATGTCAGAAAAAGTGAATAACTGTATTTCTTGTGGGAAACAGATACCTCATAGGGATTACCATACTTTGTGTATACCTTGTTTAGGGCCTGAGCACGACGTTGTTGGATGCCGCTCTTGTGCTAGATTTAACAAACGCACTATTAAGAGAAGGTTAGATTGTGCCAGGTTAGTGTTTGGGAAGCGTTGTAATTATAAAATGCCGTCGGATGCTCCGACGCCGGCTTCGGCTAAAAAACGCAAAGATAAAACAGCAAAGCCTAGGGTGGAGGAACCGACAGTCCCAGACGTCGGTTCTTTGGAAGGCTCAGTGGAGCCGGAGGTTTTGCCAGGTGTCTCTTTGGAGTCTCAGGAAGAGACTTTACTGTTACAGGATGTATCCTCTCAGGAAGTAGGCCAGGCTGAGGGGGCTTCTCAGGTGGCTGTTCTTCCCTCTCTTCCTAAGGTGGTTAGAGCCTCTCCTTCAGTTTCCAAGGCTTCCTTGAGGGGCAGGCCAAGTTTAGCTTCTGTGGGGGTTTCTCCTAGTACTTCAGGATCTTTGCCTAAGAAACATATGCTTAAAATGGCAGAGGATTTGATTACTATGATTAGGGGTTCTATGCCCCCTCCTGATAAGAGGCCTAGGGTGGAACCTGAGTTTGAGAGTTTTGAGCAATGCTCGGAGGCTTCGGAGTCTTCGGCTGAAGACTTGCAGGAGTACCCTCCTTATTCTGATTCTGATGTGGATGATTCTACTCCTTCTGCTTCTCCTCCTGAGGATTTTTCTTTTGCAGAGACTCTGCATTCCATGAGGGAGCATTTTAAATGGGAAGGTCAAGATTTCTCTGATTCCAGGAAAAGGCTTAGGGAATTCTTGTTTTACCCCAGCATAGGCCTTTAGCTATACCTCCTGTTTTGAATGTGGTGGAAGATGTGTTTGCAGAGGCTTCCTGAATCCTGATTCTTTGCCTCCTGCCCCAGTTAAACCGGATAGGTATTATAGGGTGCCTGAAGCTCATAAGTATCTTTTTAAGAGTCCTAGGGCAGACCCAGAAACTGTCTCTCAGGGGTCTAAAGGTGTGAAGGCCTCAGTTGTTAAAAATCCTGTCCCTCCTGATAAAGAGGCAAGGGCTTTGGATAGATGGGGAAAGAAAGTGTATACTTCTTCCACTTTAGCCATGAGGGCGTTGAATTGTCAGTTTCACATGTTAAAATATCAGAATTATCTTCTTTCACAGTTGAAATCTAAGGTGGATGCTCTGGCTGAAGGTATTGAGTGTAAAGAGTTGCAGGATTTAGTTCATGTGTCTGAACAAGTAGGTAAACATTCTTTGCAGTGTGGTTTTGATGCTGTGCAGGCCTCCTCCAGGGTGGCTGCCACTGGTTCTGTTCTTCGAGGCACGCCTGGCTGAGAGATCAGAATTTAGCTGAGCATGTTAAGACAAGGATTTTGGATGCTCCTTTACAGTCTGATGTGTTGTTTGGTTCGCCTGTGGAAGCAGTTTTGAAGAAAATGGAGGACAAGGCTAAGTCTATGCAAACTGTTAAAGATTTTTTACAGGTGCAGCCTCCGAAGTTTAGTAGAACTTGGCCTGCTAAGGGATGGACTTATCCTGCTTATGATTCCCAGTCTAGGGGTAGGTCTAGACGTGGTAGGGGCAGAGCTCAGGGTTCTTTTAGGCCTAGGACAGGGAGTTCCCCTGCTCAGACTTCTGGTGAGGGCAGGGGTCAGTCCTTTCGTAAGCAGACCCAATGACCTACCTTTTCAGCTGCCAGTACATTCTCGCCTGGCAGCACCTTTGGGAGGAAGGCTGTCTCTTTTCAAAGAAAATTGGGATTTAATTACCCAAGACAGATGGGTTCTGGATATTATTCACCACGGTTACAGGTTTTATTTCCATACCTTGCCTCCTTTCAAAGGCATGCCAGACATTCCTCCTCTTCAAAGGACAGAGGCTCACAAGCAAATTTCTCTGTTGCTCCAAATAGGGGCCATTCAGTCAGTTCCTGTGCAGGAAAGGGGTCTCGGATTTTATTCTCGCCTGTTCCTAGTACCAAAGAAGGGGAACACGTGGAGACCAATTCTGGATTTATCTATCCTCAACACTTATCTGGACATTCCCAAGTTCAAAATGTTGACGTTACAACAGCTTTTACCTCTGCTGGGCAAAGATCACTGGATGGTAACCTTAGATCTCAAGGAAGCTTACCTTCATGTGCCAATCAGATTAAGTTGCAGGAAGTATCTGCGTTTCGAGCTGGAAATTCTCATTATCAGTTCTCTGCATTGCCCTTTGGCTTATCTACTGCCCAGAGTATTCACAAAGGTTCTGGCTCCAGTGATAGCTTACTTCAGGCTAAAAGGAATCCAAATCTATCCTTACTTGGACGACTGCCTGATTCTGGCTCAAGAAAAAGAAGATCTTCTACAGCACCTGGAATTTGTCATAGCAGTGCTAAGATGCCTAGGGTATTCTGTGAACGAAATAAAGTCCAGTCTAGTACCCTCTCAAGACATGTGCTTTCTGGGTGTGAGACTGAATACAGCAGCCCAGATGGCCTTTTTAACCCCGGACAAACAAAAGAATCTTTCCAGTTACTTCCATCATCTATCTCTTCAGTCCGGGCTGACTGCAAGGACAGTCCTTCAAGCCTTAGGGTTCATGGCATCTTGTATTCTGGTGCTTCCCAATGCCAAACTGCATATGAGGAAGCTACAATGGTATCTCAAAAATCTGTGGACACAGCACTGCCAGGATTTGGACACTGTCATTCAAATAATACCTTGCATTCAAAAGGAATTTTTGTGGTGGGCTCAGGAATGTCACCTAAACAAGGGACTCTCTGTGACCCGGCCAGAGGCAAGTCAGATTCTAACGACAGATGCCTCAGATGTTGCTTGGGAGCTCATCTAAATGGAAAGTGGATACAAGACAAGTGGCCTGCCAGACTACAGCATCTACATATCAACATGAAAGAGATGTTAGCAGTTCAGTTTGCATTAATGGTTTTCAAGGAGTTACTTCTTCCAGGGCAGGTGTTGATTCTAACAGACAACACAACTGTCATGTGGTACATCAACAAACAAGGGGAACACATTCTTACCCATTGTGCAGACAAGCAATGATTTTATGGGAAACTGCGCCAGTCTGCAACTAACTCTTCAGGCAAGGTTTCTGCCGGAGCACAGAACTCCTTAGCAGATGTATTAAGCAGACAAATCATGGATCCCCACAGTGGAAACTGGATCTTCATGTATTTCAAAATTGACAGTGTCATGGGGAACTCCAGACATAGATCTGTTCGCTTCTCCACTAAACCACCAGCTGCCAAAGTTTTGCACGAAAGGATTTCATCACACAGCTTGGAAAGTGGATGCTCTTTCTTTCAGTTGGAAAAATCTTCATGTGTATGCCTTTCCACCTCTGCCTCTTCTTCCAAAGGTGCTTCTAAAGGTCAGACAAGACAAGCCAAGGATGATTTTAATAGCTCCAGATTGGCCTCGGCAGCACTGGTACCCATTACTAAGGAGTCTGGTAAGGAAGCCTCCTTGGCCTTTACCCTTGACTCCACACCTGTTGTCTCAGAGGGACTGTCATCTGCTCAATGTCAAGCTTCACTCTCTACATCTAACAGCCTGGCATATTCTGTTTTGAAAGACAGCAGGTCTCAGCTTCCTCAACAAGTTTTAAATGTGATTATGGAAGCCAGGAGACCTAGTACAAGGAAAGTGTACGCAGAAAAATGGAAGAGATTTTTGTTTTGGAGTGCAGCAAACAATTTGGTGATTACTGAGCCTAATTTGAGTGTGGCTCTTCAATATCTTACTGAGTTACTGGACAAAGGTTTGTCTTTCTCTTCCATTAAGATTCATGCTGCAGCTATTTCAGCTCACTATGATTGTGACCCACCATTGTTTTCGCATCCTTTGTTCAAGCAATTTCTTAGAGGGGCAAAGAATATAAGACCCCCACGTAGAGCTCCTACTCCTGCTTGGGATCTCAATTTTGTGTTGGAGAAACTTACTCTACAACCTTTTGAGCCTCGGCTACTGCTGAATTGAAATACTTGTCATGGAAGACTGCTTTTTTGTTGGCCATTACTTCTGCAAGAAGGGTTTCTGAGTTGCAGGCCCTTATGGCAGTGGAGCCTTTTTGATTTTTCATAAGGATAGGGTATCTTTACGCACTAATCCTTCCTTTATGCCAAAGGTGGTTTCTAGTGTGGCTTTAAACCAAACTATTCATTTGCCTACCTTTTATGCAGATCCCCAAAATAAAGGGGAAAAGATTTTGCACACTTTGGATGTACACAGGCTATTGCGTTATTATTTGAGCAGGACTAAGGATTTTAGGCAGTCTCAGCAGTTGTTTGTTTCTTTTGCTTTGACTTCAAAGGGCAAGCCTGTGTCAAAACAAACTATTTCTAGGTGGATTGGGTGTTGCATTACATTTTGTTATTCCCATCATGGCAAGGAGATTCCAGCTGGGATTAGGCCTCATTCCACTAGGGCTACTGCCACTTCCACAGCATTTCTAAGGGGTGGCAACTAAGGATATTTTGGAGGCAGCTACTTGGAGTTCAGTGCATACTTTCTCTAAGCATTATCACCTTCCTCTCTACTCTAAGTCTAGGGCTGGTTTTGCCACAGCTATTTTGCAAGGCATGTTGTCAGTTCCTGCTTCCTTATGATTTGCCAGCCTCCCTTACCTCTGCTTTGGGATTCTACCCAATAGTTAGGACTGCAGCAATGTGGAATGAAGAACATAGTACAGTTTTGTACCTACCATAAATGTAGATGTTCGAGGATCCACATTGCTGCAGTCCAATTTACCTCCCTCCTTCCCTCTGTGTTTAGGGGTGGTTGTGTAGGTGAGGTTATATTCTGCTAATTGTGTATATATTGTATATATATATATTTTTTGGTGCAGGTATTTTGGGAGTTTTTGTTTTTGGCCTTATCTTTTCAGGGTCTTCTGACATCTGGGGCAAGAAAAGACTGAGGATATGACGTCGGTCATGCGCATTAGTACCCTGACGTACTGACGTCAGTCTAATGCGCCCTGACCGACGTCAGCCATATACTTTGGTATTCGGGCCGACTGGACAGCGGACTACCCCAATAGTTAGGACTGCAGCAATGTGGATCCTCGAACATCTACATTTATGGTAGGTACAAAACTGTACTTTTCAAAGCCCCCATGCTGCAGGAGAACGCTGTCCAAGCTGCAAAATTCTTTACTAATGCATTCTGCGGGCACCTACAAGAATGCATGGTTCATGCCATCCTAAACAAAACCAAGACTCACTCCTCCAAGAAAAGGAAACCAGTCTGGTGGACTCCTGCCTTAAACAAGCTATACAATAGAAGGAGGAAACTAGTACAGAAAAGGGTAAAATCCCAAGAAGGGAAGACATCCCTGATCAGTATCCGCACGAAACTATGATCCCTCATAAAATCATCCAAGGCGAGCTTTGAAAGAAAAATTGCTGAGGACTTCAAAGATAACCACAAGGCATTCTTTAGCTATGTCAAGAATCTAAGCGGTAATGCTCAGATCTGCTCAGAGTTAGTGCAGAATGGCACAAAATACACTGAACCAACCAATATTGCCAACATCCTGGCAGACAGGTTCAGCGCAAACTTCACCCCCCTCTCACCCCAAGAGGGCCCATAACCATACCAGAAGAATGTATAGTCCCTGAAATCACAGACACTCGGGTTAAAACAGCCCTCTCCAAAGCCAAAAACACAGCATCAATGGGACTGGACGGTGTCCCAGGCTGCGTCCTACACGAGCTCAAAGACGAACTAACCCCTCACCTAAACACACTGTTCAAACTCAGCCTCTCCACAGGCTACGTACCCATAGAGTGGTGCACAGCAGTGGTTATTCAGCTCCACAAAGGTGGAGCCACAACAGACCCTGGGAACTATCGCCCTATAAGCCTGACTAGCTTGGTCTGAAAGGCTATGGAGCACATCATCATGGAAATCATTAACAGAGACATTGGGAACCTCCAAACACTGGACCCTACCTAGTTCGGCTTTAAGGGCAGATCATGCCTCCTAAACCTGGTGGACTTCTTTGAGACGGTTACCAAGGCTATAGATGAGGGAAAGGTGGTACACACAGCCTACCTAGACCTCGCAAAGGCCTTTGACACCATTCCCCATTCTGGTATTATAGACAAGCTCACCAGCCTGAACATAAACCCCTACGTCCCAAGATGGGTTGCCAATTGGCTCACGGACAGAACCCACATGGTGAGAGTTGCGGGAGCTTGGTCCGACTCTAAATAGGTTACAAGTGGAGTTCCCCAGGGCTCAGTCTTAGGACCCCTCATGTTCGGCATATACTTCTCAGAGGTACAGGCAAGCACAGGAGGACTATGGCTGACCAAGTTCGCAGACTGCTTCAAACTAGGGGCTATAATGGACTCTCCAGCTGACACAGACATCCTCCAAAAGGGTCTCACTGAGACGGATACCTGGTGTCAAAATCATGGCCTCAAACTTAATGCCATAAAGTGCATAGTCATCCCCTTTGGGAAAAACAAAGTACCCACAAACTACCACATAGGTGGTAGTCCGCTAAATACAGAAGATGTAATAAGGGATCTGGTGACCCAAGTAGATGGTAATCTCAACTTTGATAATCACATTGCCAAAGTGGTTAGAAAATCCTTCTACGTGGCCCACCTAATCAAAAAAGGGTTCGCATCCAGATCAAAAGAGGTCATTGTGCCCCTCTACTCATCACTCATCAGACCCATCATAGAGTACAACACCCCATTTGGGATGTACCTTACAAGACACCTGCAACAGCTGGAAAGACCACAGAAGTACCTCACCAAGAGGATCACTGGACTCAGATGCCCTATGCGGCTTGACTGAAGAAATTACAGCTGTACTCGGTTGCATATCGCCTACTCAGAGGTTATCTCTGCCTGACGTACAAGGCCATGTCCAACCCAGAATTGATGGACATGCTCCACCTAAAGAAAACCTTATCCCCGTGAGCCACACGCTCTAGGGATCTAAACCTCACCACAACAATAAATAGGATGTGCTGGAGGGATAGATTCCTGTCCCAGAGAATTCCCATGCTTTGGAACAAGATCCCAATCTACATTAGGCAGAACTCCTTGCTAACACTCTTCAAAAGAAATCTTGACGAGTGGATGGGAAACCGAAAGTTTACCTTGGGGATCACTTCAATGGGCTCTGCTGGACAGAGGTACAGGGAACTAATCTAAGGGGGCGGCGAAAGCAAACACATTCTGGCTAGGCTTATAAATGCCTTCGGGCAGATAGCCTAGTACCTACCTATGAACCTATTTGTGAAGTAGTTTCCTGTATGCCGTAAAAAAAAAAAAAAAAAAAAAGACTAATCAATCGATATGCAATTACCACTTTAACATCCTGAATGCAACAGAAGCAATGGCCTAAGGTATAGCAGCTGTATTTCAAGGAGAATAGTCCTTCTTGAAGCAAGATAGCAATCACTTAGATTTCTTGTCTCAGCTTGTGCACAGTTGTACAGGGCAACATGCAGATAGGCCTGTGTGAGAGTCATGTGCACCCATAAATTTTAAAGACTACTCTTCTGGATTATGTAAGCACTGAGATGATATATTTGTGTTTGTTAACTGGATGAGTAGTCTGGTCCAATGGACCCTTTGGCCATGGGAACTACAGGTCAAACATTCGCACACACCCAGAGTTATTTTTGTCTTTGCCCAGAATTCTTCAGCAAAAATAAAAAGGGGAGAGTTATAGGAGTATGTAAAAGGTAGGGCAGGGAAGACCACTGTAAGAGCATTAGTTAGAGCAGATTTTGAATATGTGATATATATCAGAGAGTCAACACAAAAAATGTCATCTTCCAAAAGTGGAAGTCTGTATTTGCAAAATGTGTGTATGCTGACCTCTTGTGGTACTAAGAGGTATTGCATGCAGGCTGACAAATTTCAAATGACTTGAAAAGCATTTTCATTTGTTATGAACTTTGTATGTATAATGTATGCAAAGCACTAACTAATCATGAAGTTAATTTTTGTTCAGCAGTCAAAAATGTGTTCTGAGTACATAATAGTGGAAAAGAAACAGAAGTGTCAATCTATGCATATTCAAATTAACAGGGGCCTGCAGCACGTCATGTGTATTGTTTCAAAGAAGCAAAAAGTCAAAGAATATGCCAGGTACCATGATCCTCTAGATGTAATGAAATAGAGTACTAATCAAATTGCACTGAAAATATAATCAAAAAGAGGAAACATACTTGATTAGTTTTGTTTCTTAGTCAGGCATTGGCCAAACATTTTCAGAAAAACAAAACGGAGCAAGCACACAATTTGGAAGCAGAGTTTTATTAGCAATAATAATAAAGATCATTGCTCAATGCATTTGTTTGCATAAGATAAGGGTGCTTTTAATTGTGTTTCAGTCTGTTTTTCATAAAGGATTGCTGCATTTCTTTAATGATTTTGCTCAATACTTTTCTTTGATCATAGACTAACATCCTGCCTACTTAAAAATATCACAGCTTTGTGAGATTACTTTTGTTCCCTTCCTTGGTGGTGCAGTAAACTAGAACACTAAGAACTGGGAAAATAGGTTGCAAAATAAGTCCATTTTTGTTCTTTTCTCTCGCAAGGAATCTGCATGTTACAACAATGTAGTAGGTAGGTTAAATAACACAAGTATGTGCTTTGTCAAGTAAGGAACAGCAGGGACCACAGGCTCTAGAATAATCCTTAGTTCATTTTTTTCTGTTTTCCAGAGTAAAACTCGCATCCTTTGTGCAGATCTTTGTATTTAATACCTGTGTCTGTGGTGGTCAGCATCACTTAAAGTGAGTTTGAGGAATGTACAATGCATAGACACTGTAAATATCCATATTACAAGACCTGTGGTATATGTTGCAGTGATTATCATTGTGCATTTTGCTCATCATCTGAGTTACATGGTGAAATCCAGGGAAAAGAAAAGCATCCCTGGAAGTTTCATCCCCATGTTGATCATTTTGCTAATTTACCTCACCCATTTTAACTAGATCATTGTCGGAAGACATGTACCTCCTGATCATCAGGACTCTCTGACCCAAGGAAGACTGATGACCTTTATTTTAATTTCCTTGACTTGTACTTAGCAACATAGTCATGTTATTTCCTCCTTCCAGCATAGTTTCTGTGGTCTCGACAATGGCCTAGACTTCCACTTGATAGGGAGCCAGAGGATATGTATCAATATCAGAAGAGGATTCAGCATCACAGTGACCCTTTATCCCCTGTTTTATAGTTGTCCAGTGGGCATTTTCAGATTCGTTAACAGAGTTGAAGATTTCCTTCTATGCTAAATTCTCAGAATAGCCCGCATTGGAGAAGTTTCTTTGCACAGCCTGCACAATGTTTTATTGGTCATGATGGAGCTTTGATACTATGAACAGATCAGGCAGATTGCTGTGTACATCATTATCATCTTTATTCAGTGGGAAGCAAGGCTGCATGTTTCCTTCCTGCATGAGGATCAGAGAGAAAAAATGTTTGATACATCTTTTAGAATGATGCCGTTGGAGGAGCTGCTTAGAATAACATGAAAAAAAAATAAAAGAAAAAGAAATTTTAGAGGCAGAAGAGGTGGTAGGATCAGGCAAATGCAGGTTCTGCACAAAAAAAAAAAAAACGTAACGGTTGCACATGTTAATGCTGGGTGTGATGCACTCGTGGCACAAGGCTTGTATACTGAAAGCCACTATTAGAGAAGCACTGGAAACATGAACAACAAAGCATTGTAAAGAATTGTGAAGTTTATATCCCATGGGATTACCCATTACCACCAGTTAGATGTGAGAAAACCAGGAAAAAAAAACAAATGTAGCATTAATCATTGAAATTGTCACTGTGATGGTGTGAAGTAGTGCCAGCTGTGCCAGAGGGAATAGGGCAGTGCATGTGTAACATATGCCAGCATAGCTAGCTAGAGTTTTGTAAAGAATTATATATCATTTGAATATCAATCTGATTTGTATAGATGCTTACGTTAAAATGTATTTGTAAAGCTGCTTGTGTTATAAATGTATCAACAGTGGGTCCTGCTGGGCAGAAAAGAAATATACATGTATGCCAGGCTATATTTTTGTAACTGCTGAAATGTATATATTTTAACAGAGAATACTGTAAGGGAAGGGGGGTTAAGCTTAGCCCAGCTAACCTTAAGAAAAATGGCCTGAAATTAAATGACTTGGTTTAGGCCGTATAGATTTAATCTCAGAGGTCTGAATGCAGCTAGAGATGCAATGTCTGTGAAAAGCCTGGACTGGGGTCCAGCTCTATTGTCCTTAGTGGTGAGCGAATTGCTACCCTTTGGTGCCAGAAAGTAGCTTGTTAGTTTTAGGAAGGGTGGAAATGTTGGAATTGTTTTACAGTTTTCATATGCTGTAATAAACCTTAGATAAAGTTCTTTGTGTGCATTGTGACACTTAAGTGCCAGATCCTGGCTTAGCTTCTAGTGAGGGGATAGTGTGTGAATCGCAGTGTCAGGTGACCAGATGTAATGTCATTTTGTATCCAGTACTGAAATTGTATTTGAGTACTAGTGGGAGATGTGATAAGTGCACTCTGTTTTTGGGACGTGACAAGACGCTCATCCACCTTCATCTTGCCTTGCTTTAATAAGTGATTAGACAATAGTAATTCTACAGTCAGAAAAATATAGTGAGATTAGCTAAATGTAATTTTTTTCTGTATTTTTCTGAGCCTTGCCATCTGTGTTGTTTTTATATTTCCTGTGATGAAACTCTGATGTCTATTGTAAATAGATATTTTCATGTTTTTTTTTATTTATTATTATTAAATGTATCTAAACCTTTCACAGTGGCTGATCTTTTAGGAAATATTTAACCTTTGAGAGTACTTACGCTTATTTAGTGGCACTGTGATTCCACGTTCCTAAAAGTGAATCTGCCTTAGTCTGGGTGGTGGTGTCAGAGCGGGTAAGCTGTGCCAGCCTTTCACAGGTGTGTGTGTGAGACAATCCATATCTCAAAAGAGAGTGTGTGTGACAGCTACTTTAAACAGGGACACTGAGAGCACTGATATCACAGAGAAGGTGGTGGAGGACTTTGGAACACCCGGCTTAGGACTAAGCTCTGTAGTGGTCAGTGGGGAGTCTTATTTGGGCCTGGTGAGAGAGCCCAGCCCCTGGAGTGGAGGGGTGCAGTCCCTCTGTGCTCTTAAGGGAAATTGTACTTGGTGCAGAGAGCTGCATCTGAAAATACTGTGTTTGTCTGTTTTTTCCTCAGTGAAGATTCCCCACCAATGTCAGTGGTGAGGATTGAGACTCCTTGATCACTGTCCCAGAGGAGGGTCATCACAGGTACATGCAGTGATTACAGTGTCTTATGTGTAGAGAGACACGAGTCATAAAATACCAGGATCTGCAGGCAGAAGCGAGAATAATGTGGAAGAAAGAAATCCATATAGTTCCAAAAGTAGTAGGAACAACAGATTTAATAAAAAAAAGAATTTACAGTCTCATTTAGATATGTTAATGGGTGGCCATGGAGGTGCAGCGGTTAGCGTTGCTGTCTCACAGCAAGAGGTTCTCCGGTTCGATCCTTGGCTGGGGTGCCTTCTGTGCGGAGTCTGATTGTCCTCCCTGTGGTCACGTGGATTTCCTCCGGGTGCTCCGGTTTCCTCCCACATCCCAAAGACATGCTGTAGGTGGATTGGACACTCTAAATTGGCCCTAGGTGTGAGTGCGTGTGTGCCTTCTGTGGAAGGTTGGGCGCCGTGCTGGCAACTCGACACCGTAAAACTCCACTGCCAATCATGAGCGGACAGGTGATCCACTGTGGCTACCCCTAACCGGGAAAAGCCGAAAGAAGAAGATGATTTAGATATGTTAATGATACATGTGAATTACAGAAGCAGTCGGTTCTGGACACATTGCTGTAGCTGCAAGGAGCAGTTTTGGCTAATTTCTTTAACTTTAATCATAGCGTGACTTAGGAATGGGGTCCATTCTCATTGCGGTATTATAAACCCAAACAATGTAGAGAAATTAAACTGAGAAAACGTGTTGTACACTTTTAATGGCATGTATTCTTCTCATTTCTTTTCCTTTTTTATGTTATAAGGTTATGTTTGGTAACATGCCTTATTCTGGCCTTCTAGTTTCATCCACTGCGCCACATGCTATCTCAGTATCACATTGCTAGTACCCAAGACATTGGAAGCTGTTGAGTCTCATGCTGGACCAGAGAGGTAGAATATTCATTTTGTGGGGTACTTTACCAATACCACCCACAGGTGGTGATGCTGAGCCACTCTGCCTACATTATCATGTGTGATTGGAAGCTGGTGTCATACATCCAGTGTGAAAGATGCATATTCCATTTAGGGCTGTAAGTTGACAGAATAACACAGTAAATTAACATCAGCAAGATGCTGAAGCAAATGGAGGACTGAGCTTCAGAAGTCAAAGACAAGATGCTGAAAATTCAGATTTCTAAGTTGGCCCATATAGTGTAGAGGGTGGATGGGCATGCTAAGTGTAGATACAGTGCTGTTGATGTGGGAACTAGGGCAGTGGCCCCTGGATCAGCTGGAAGACGTGCACAACTGAGAGTTCAATCTCTGCCAGAGCATCCAGGGGCCACTACTTAATATATCCTTAGACTGGAAACTCCTTTTTGATCCCCCCCACTCGAAAATATTCAAAAAGGTAGAAGAAAAATGAAAGACTATGGAAAGTGTCGAACAATGCCTACTACAGCTTATTTCAAAGTCAGTTGTACAGACTATAGTCCAGGCAGAAGAGCGCTTCCTAAATGTTTTACATTAAGAAGGTTTGTGGTCTGCACTGTTGTGGCAGGACAGGTAGCTTACATCCTTCTAAGTTGGGAACTGCTGATTGAAGGCTCAGTGTCTGTTACTCTAAAAGTGTATTAGTTCTGGTTTAAGCACTTGGGCTTCAGGCCAATTATTTTACATTAAAAAGGTTTGTGGTCTGCACTCTTGTGAGAGGAGAGGCTGGAATCTGCCCTTCTGAGCTGGGAATTTCTGGTTAAAGGCTTATAGTGCCTGCATATTTGAACTGTTTCTTACTGAAATTGGTGCGCCTTGTTTGCTGTAGCATAGACTAGATCCAGGCCTGCTGAATCTAGCTTTGTTTGTATAAATTGAACACTAATTCAGGCCTTATTTTTTGGAGAAGGCTTCCCTGCACCCCAGTGGCAAGAGTGTGCAGTTAGAACTTGTCTGATTGAAGACTACAGCAACAGGGCTCAGTTTTGAAATTTTTTTTTATTGGTTAATTGGGTGATTTGTTTAAAAGCCTTTTCTGATTGCTTGTAGTCATCTAAAGCTGTTTTAAGTGTATTTTTTACTCTTTGTAGTCATTTAAAGCTATTGTAAGTGTATTTTTTACTGTTTTTGCCTTATCTTTTTTTTAAAAAAAAATTCCTTGTTTCCCACCTTTCTAAGCTAGTATAGTCCAGTTTTCAGGCTAGTGCTGAATTCAGGGCTGTGTTACAATTTATGAGTTGCCCATACCTTACTTGGATAGAGGGAGGTTTCTCTGTTCACCTGTGAGAGAGGGGAGCTTTGAGCAGCCATCTGTCCCTGGAGGAGTGATTCCAGCCCATAAGTTAGTAGTTTATAGGCCATTTTGGGCTAATTTCTATCTCTTTCATTTCCCTGCTGTACAAACCGCGTTTGCATAGATTTGCACGTCCGGCCAGTGCCGGTTAGCTAGGGTTAAATTTATCCTGGCTCCACCAAGTCTCCTCTTAAGTTTTTCCCTTGAAAGTAGTCTAACTCTCAACCTAAGCACTTAAAAAGCATCCTAGAGTCCAGCATTTGCTCAGACCTAATAGCAAGCACTAATATACCCTGACACTTGATTGCCCAGCAGGGCAAGGCTCATTATTCACCTCTCACCAACCAAGCGACTAAGCAGCTCACCCTACTGTTCAGGCATGACCAAAGGGCAATTTCAGCTATACTCTCCAGTCCAGCCGGTGAACCTGGGTATCCAGAGGCAATGTTACAACTGCCTCATGTACACAGACAACCCTCTCCTCCTACCACAAAACATTAACCTATGCGAGAGATGCAATTATATAGCTAAATTGGAGGCTAAGCTGTCTCCACCCAAGACTGTAACAGGCAGTCATGAGGAGAAGGTTAACACTTGCACCACACCTCTAGCCTCACATAGACATACTAAACCAGCACTGGCAAAAAATACACATAAATACACAAAGTCCTACTCAGAGGCTCTAAATAAAAACCTGCAAAAGCATCACAGACCTCAAAAGCAGACACCCAAAAAAATTGCACCTCCCTTCACAAACCAGCCAACACATAAAACGCAAAATCAGTGTGCTGCACAATCAGAGCCCTTAAGGTGAGATAACATACCTAACACTAGTGATAGGCGACTCTATAGTCAGGCACACTGATGTCCCACTCACTAGGCTGGACAAGGAGAAGGTTACGGTTAGCTGCCTGTCGGGAGCCAGAATCAGTTACATAACACAAGCACTCAGGTCACGCCAGAACAAGTACAAATATGACTGTCATTGTTCATGTTGGTGTGAATGACCTGAGACGTACCTCCCTGGACTACATGAAAAGAGACATGGAAGAGCTCTCTGATCATGTAGTCCAGGCGGGTATGACCCTGACCATGAGTAGCATCCTGTCCTCACCAAGAATGATACTGCAGTATAAAGAAAAAAATATCAATTTCAACAATTGGCTAAGCTTCTGGTGTCATTCAAAGGGGATCCAGTGTCTGTCTGCTTGGGATGACATGCTCGACAAGCCTCGTTGCTTTGCAAGAGTTGGCTTGCACCTGTCACCCCTAGACTTTCGAATACTGGCCAAGGCTCTTGCTGCCCCCCATAGTGCCTTTTTTAGGCAAGGCTCAGAAGTCAAACCCACCTCTGTAAACAGTACAAATTAAAAAATGAGGGTTATGCTACTCAACGCCAGGAGTTTAAATCTCAAAATGCACGCGTTCAAAGTACTCCTCAGTATGGAGGATGTCGACATCTGTGCAGTAACTGAAACCTGGTTCAAGGCTCCACAGAGCACCCCAGCACTACCGGGCTACAACTTGTACCACACATTTCGGCCACAGAATATGGACCGAAACACAAAAGGAGGGAGTGTATCCGTATTCATCAAGGATACCTACACCTCCAGATTAGTGGCACAGCATGATACCTCCTAGATCATCCATGTGCAACTAACATCAGGCAAATCTGCAATGCAAATTTTGGCCTGCTACAGATCACCTTCCATGACCCAGGACCACCACTCTGCCTTTCTGGAGACACTGGAAAACATGAAGGTCCTACTGAACACCCTAATATTGTGCAATTTCAATTACCCTACCATTAACTGGGAAAACTACTCAAGTACAAACTCCCAGGTCCAGCACTTTCTGGAATTTATCAACTCAAATACCCTGGATCATCTGGTAAACTCCCCTACCAGAGGTGAAAACATATTGGACCTGGTCATCACCAACATGGGCAACAGGTGTTCCACACCAGAGGTCAACCCATCACTGGTTAGATCAGACCATAAACTAATCACTGTGGATGTCCACACCACACCACCACCTCCAACCAAAGGAACCACAGTGAAAAACTTTTCTATAGCAAACTTCACCTTACTTAAGACAGAGGTGGTAAGTTTCACAGCCCCCACGCTAAAGGATAACAGTGTCCAAGATACAGGAACCTTTACAAATGCACTGTATGAGCACCTACAAGGATTCATGGATCGTACCATCTCTAGAAAAACAAGACTCACTCCCCTAAGAGAAGGAAACCAGTCTGATGGATCCCTGCCATAAACAGGCTATACAATAGAAGAAGGAAACTAGTTCAGATAAAAAGCAAATCCCAAGAAGGAAAGACATCCCTGATCAGTATCCATAAGAAACTAAGATCCCTCATAAAATCCTCCAAGACTAACTTCGAAAGAAAAATAGCCAAGGATTCGAAAGATAACCACAAATCCTTCTTTAGCTATGTCAAGAATCTAAGTGGCAACTCGCAGATATGCTCTGAGCTAGTGCAAAACAGCACAAAATTTAATGAACCCACTGATATTGCCAACATCCTGGCAGATTCAATGAAAACTTCACCCCCAAAAGGACCCACAACAATACTGGAAAAGTGTAGTGTCCCGGAAATCACAGACGCACAGGTGAAAACGGCCCTTTCAAAAGCCAAAAACACAGCGTCAATGGGGCCAAATGGTGTCCCAGGCTGCGTCTTGCACGAACTACAGAATGAACTAACCCCCCACCTAAACACACTGTTCAACCTCAGCCTCTCCACAGGCTATGTGCCCATAGAATAGTGCACAGCAATGGTTATTCCACTCCACAAAGGAGGGGCCACAACTGACCCTGGTAACTATCGCCCCATAAGCCTGGTCTGCAAGGCTATGGAGCACATCATCATGGAACTCATTAACAAAGACATTGGGAACCTCCAAACACTTGACCCGACCCAGTTCGGCTTTGTAAAGGGCAGATCATGCCTACTAAACCTGGTTGACTTCTTCGAGACGGTCACCAAGGCCATAGATGAGGGGAAGGTAGTTCACACAGCCTACCTTGACCTCGCCAAGGCTATTGACACCATTCCCCACTCTGGAATTACAGAAAAACTCACCAGCCTGAACATAAACCCCTACTTCACGAGATGGGTTGCCAACTGGCTTACAGACGGAACTCACACAGTAAGAATAGCGGGCTCCAGGTCCGACTCTAAACCAGTCACAAGTGGTGTCCCACAAGGCTCGGTCCTGGGACCCCTTCTGCTCGGCATATACTTCTCAGAAGTACAGGCAAACACAGGAGTGGACTATGGCTAACCAAGTTCACCGATGACTGCAAACTTGGAGCCATAATTGACTCTCCGGCTGATATGGACATTCTCCAAAAGGGCCTTACTGAGACTGACACCTGGTGTCAGTCATGGTCTCAAGCTAAATGCCAAAAAATGCATAGTCATCCCGTTTGGGAAAAACAAAACACCCATGAATTACCACATAGGTGGCAGTCCCCTTAATACAGAAGAGGTAATAAGAGATCTGGGGACCCAGGTAGATAGTAATCTCTCCTTTGACAATCATATTGCCAAAGTAGTTAGGAAATACTTCTATGTAGCCCATCTAATTACCAACGGGTTTGCATCTAGAAATAGAGGTTATAGTGCCCCTCTAATTCACTCATCAGACCCATCATAGAGTACAATGCCCCATTTGGGATGTACCTCACAAGACACTTCCAACAGCTGGAAAGACCACAAAAGTACCTCACCAAGAGGATTACTGGCCTCAAACATATGTCCTATGCAGCCTGACTGGAAAAACTCCAGCTGTACTCAGTCGCATATCGCTTACTCAGAGGTGATCTCTGCCTGACTTACAAACCATGTCCAACTCAGAATTGATGGACATGCTCCACCTAAAGAAATCCAAGTCACTGCGAGCCACTTGCTCTAGTGAGCTAAACCTCACCACAACAATAAATAGAACATGCTGGAGGGATAGATTCCTGTCACAGAGACTCCCCATGCTTTGGAACAAAATTCCTAACTACATTAGGCAGAGCCCCTCACTAACACTCTTCAAAAGAAACCTTGATGAGTGGATGGGTAACAGAAAATACACCCCTGGGATCACTTCATTGGCTGCTCTTGACAGAAGCTCAGTTAATTAATCAATGGGGCGGCGAAAGCTGACACACTCTGGCTAGGCTTATAAATCCCCTCGGGCAGATAGCCTAGTTACCTACCTATGAACCTATATCAGTGCAAGAAAAAGGTCAAGACCAGGAAGTATTTTGGCAACAGCATCACATGGCCATCTTGAACAATTGTGATTTGACAGGGCATAGTTCCTCTTCCCTAGGCAAACCTCATGTAGCAGCATTACCCCAGGGAGGTCAACTGACCCTTTTTAAACAAAACTTGGCTAAACTTTACGTTGGACAGCTGGGTCTTGGACAGTATATCTTTTTGTTATTGAGTAACATTCAAGACCCTCCAGCTTTCATAGGAAATATGTCATCCCAAAGATGCGGTGCAGTTGATCCTATCCCTGTAAGACCATCCCATAACTCAGGTTGTCAGAAGGGGACCAGCACAATTGTCCTGAGGATGTCCACGATAGCATATGTTAGAGTTAGGTGTCAGTCATCCTTATGGTGCTACTGGCAAAACTCGGTATGGAGAAAATCCATTGGTATCAGAAACCCAGTGGAAGCAGCATTCTTAGTCTCCAGTGAAAGAATAATGCTTTGTCCCATGTATCCAGAAGGAATTTGACTAGTGAGCTTCTCAGATCAGGACAAACATAGGGTTACTTTGAAGAGGATCAGCTGTAGAATGCTAGGAAGAAAATAAGGAATTACCTCGATAATATGCACAAGGTTAGAAAGATTGCTGTTTAGCAGCTGTGTTTTGATAATAACACTCGAGCACAAATTTTTTTAGCACAACTCCTCAGACAACAGAAAGTAGAAAGCATTGTCACCAAACTTTGGGAGCCTATAACAAAGAAGTTATTGAGATCCTGTAGAGGTATAAGCAATATTTTGGAAATTCTATGAGAGTCTCTATAAAGCAGAGAAATAAGAAAATCACGAAAAGATGCAAATGGAAATTTTTATGGAAAAATTAAGTATAGCAATGTTGGCCCTAGATGAGGCTCAGTTACTAACAGGATTGGAGGAGATGAGATGAAAATTGTGATGTATAACCAGTCTACAGGAAAGTCCCCAGGAATACATGGCATTCCTGTGGTAGTTTGGAAACTAGGAGGAAAAAAAACTGATAAAGATCTGGAAGGTTTTGTTTAACAGTATCTTAAGAAGAGGAGAAGTACCTCTCTCCTGGGAGAAAGCAGTGGGAGCTGTAATACCTAAAGAAAATAAAGATCCATCAGACCCAGCTTCATACAGGCCTGTTTCAATATTAAACCATGATTATAAAGTGTTTGTCTATAATGGCTAAAAGAATGGCAAAAGGCATACCAAAACTGATAGATATGGCTTGATGTGGTTTTGTGGAGGGGAAGGAAACATTTGACAGCATTAACAGAACTTTGATGATCCAGAGGGAAGCAAAATGTAAGAAAATACTGTTATTGTTGGTGGGTCTTGATGCAGAGAAAGCATTTGACAGAGTGAGCTGGGACTTTATGAGCAGGGCAGTGGAAATATTTGCATTTCCTGAAGGGTCCGAGGAGAACATTTAAAGTGGGTGGGTTTCTCTCGGATAATTTCTGCTTGAGCAGAGGAAACAGTCAGGGGTGTCCTCTTCCCCATTGCTATTTGCATTATATTTAGAACCAGTGGTAAAGAAAATAAGGGACTTGGAAATTCAAGGATATAATTGGTATGGTAGACAAGAAAAGCTTGCTATTTGCATATGATATTATTTTATACGTGTCAAAACCAGAAAGAGACATTATGGTGGTGTGGAACATTTTGAGAAAGTTTCAAATCTTTTTTGGGATACAAAATGAATGAAGCTAAAACAGACAACAGCGGTAAATTATGTACCCAGACATGAACTGGTCCAGGAATACCCATATTTTGGGGGACTTGATAAAATGAAATATTTAGGAGTGTGGATTAAAAATGATTCTAGTGTGGTAACTAAGTACACGTGGGAAGAGTTGAACAAAAGATAATACAAAAACTGAGAAACTGGAAGCTTTGGTATATGGGTATGGATAAAAAGATACAAGCCGTTCCTTATTGGTATTGTGCTGCTCTGTCTATTAAGGAAGGCTTACCTCTCTTGGAACCTTGACTTAGTGCTTGGGAAGCTGACCTTGTGACCCTGTCAAGTCAACACAGTCAGCTTCACTAAAAGGCTAATCCTGGAACACAGCTGTTCAAGTACCGATTATGTCAGCTTTGAAGATGTCAAAATTGTGAGCCCTCGTGTGCAAATGAGTCTTTAATAGTATTCTGCAGTGACAGGGTGAGCCTTAAATTTCTTTTATATTAAAGATGGTCTCTGAGATATTCCTCAGACAAGGCAATTCAAGTGCTGGTGTTGGGAGAGTGAATTTTACACTTGGCGAACATCCACATGCAAATCAGATTCTACATTCGTAGAACTAGGGACTTTGGGCATGAGATGCAGGTGTGCTTGTCATTTGTCCCAAGAAAGCTGGGCAGGCCAGTCTCCAAGCAAGCACTTTCCAAAGAGATGGCAAACTGCATTTTGTTCCACTATGAAATGCATGGAAAAACATTTACAGTGGCAACTTAATGCGTAATATTCTTCAAGGGAAACTGCTACATCAGCAGCCTTTTTCAAAAATGTGTCTGCTCACTACATTTGCAAGATTGCTGCTTGGTTCTACATTTATACCTTTTTCCAAATATTAAAAGCTAGGTGTACATTTCAGGAGCTAGGTGATGTTTGATACAGATATCCTTCAAGGCCTTCTGTGAGTACCCAACCCTTTAGAATTAGAGAGTCAGAGAAGAGGGCATAGAACTGTTGCATTTGTTTTCATACCTCTTTTCTGACACATTTATTTTGAGCACTGCTGCGAAAGTGAACCATAAGAAGAACATAGTACAGTTGTGTAAGTACACTGACCGGAGCAGTCAGTATTTGAGTAGGATCACTGTGGCTTGCAATACGAGCTCCCATTCACCATCTTTTTGTTTTGATCTTCTTATTTTGTGTGGAAATCCACTAGCTGAGGTGGGGGAGCAAAAGTATGAAATTACCACCCACCTTTGCCTGTCAGATACTCCATGGTCTGAACTGTATAGAGGCCGCATTTGTGACTCTCTGCTAGAGATTATTATACATATATTTTTCCATTTACTAAGGGTGTTGGTCTATTTCCCCTCACTGGACATATCCCCCATAACTTCACCAGCAAAAAAAAAAAAAAATTGTGTGTGTAGAATGCTTCTTTTATCTGGGAATGTTGCCTTGTATCCTTGTGTTGAGAAGGAACTTGCCCATGCCTGAAGTTAGCTGCAGAGCTCTGGGCATTGGGCCGGTTAGGCAGATGTCCAGCCATAGCCATTTGTGGTATGTCATGAATATTACTGCAGCAGTGATCTTACTCTGATATCTGCAGTTATGGTAACTGTACTTACACAACTACATTTACCTTGAGTGGGGCCCTCTGCAGTTAGTATCCTCCCACCTTCTTTCCATGCCTTTTTTATGTACATACTAACCGCTAGTGAAGCTTTTGGAGTTGTTGTGCAAGTGACAATATAAAATGTTTTACTTATGTTTTCACTAGTTTATGCTTTGTTTGCAGGCAGTTATTGACCTGAGACCCTCAGTGTGGGGGGGGGGGTGCTGGTATGGGCTAAAATACATGCACCCTTTGTAGGCATAGCATTGATAAATTGTGAAGAGCTGTACAAGGTGACACAGCTAAGACATTCTGTAATACTCGCCCACAGTAGAAGGCCCTTTTAAAACCAGTCTTATAAAGTCATTATTCGCATATCTGTAATATTAGAAAGTTACTTCAGATTGCCTTACTTCCTAATTCCTTACCTACACACACGTTTTATGCTATTGAAAGAGGAGTGGTTGACAAACTATCAGGCAGGAGGTAGCTATTTAACAATTCTGTGGTTGAGTGCCTCTCTACCTTTTAGAGAATGAAGTATGAGGTAGGGCAAGGGAAGGTGTTGTATATATTTAGGGGGTTTTAAGGCAGCTTTGTGATTTGTGGAATCTTCGAGAGGCTCATGCAATGTTTTAGATGCTTAGGCTCTTGGAAGCAGAGTTTAAGGTCCTGTGGAAGCACCTTTGAGAGGGAGGGTAGGCCATCTGTAGCTTTGGCTTTCAGGGTACTAGTGGGAATGGATAGGAGGAGGCAGATAGAAGAGTCAGTATGAATTCAAGGCACAGCTTCCTTCTGCAGGGAAGGGCTCAGATGCTGGAAGTACACACTGACCTTCTGCCAAGTCTTTGGAGAATGGCAAAGGAATCCATGACGATGAGCCCAGCTGGGGACCTGAGCAGGTATAGGTTGCATATGGAGGGGGCTAGTGAGGTTTGCAAGGGTTATACTGCCGAGAGCAGGAGAGGGGTATATTTTGGTTCATGAAGGAAGATGAGGGAGCATATATGAAAAAGAGGTTTGATAGGAGGATAAAAGGAAAGTAAGGAAAAGGTAAGGCAATGAAGAACTAGTGGGAGAACATCAGTGTAATGAATGTGGACAAGGATGTTTGTGATATTAGTGCAGAAAAAAGTCTGCAGACTCGTGAGGCTACAATTACAAAGGGGGCTGAGGCATTTGTTGTAGGATTTTGTTCATGATATAATAGAGCAGGTATAAGTGTAGAACATTTGAGTGTTAATGTTAAGAGTAACACTGGAGATGATGGCTCAGGTTCTTCTAGGTTGGTGAAATGGATATGGCAATCCCAGAATGACTGCTTATCTCTCTGGAAGTAGCTTAGACAAAGCTGACCACTACATCCAGAAAAAGTCATGGTTACTGTGCTAACCAGTTACTACTACCAACTAGAATGATTCTCTTCTTTGCTTTAGAATGGTCAAAGCTGACCATAGTGAAATAATTTAACCATTGAAGTAATTTTGCATTTAATTTATATCAGAATTGAGTTATTCCACTCATATAAAGTCAGTGATCTTCATACTTACTATAAACTAAGAAAACTGTATTGAATAAAGCAGATGCCCACACCTGACACAAAACTAACCCTGATAATGCCTATACAACTATGTCTCTTCACCTGGGAATCCCTTGTAATGGCAACACCTGTCAAAAATAACTGGCAGGGAGTATAGGCAATACAATAAAGATTATTTAGACAACATTAATCTTCTATATCATCCTCACCTTTCTTTTTTAAATCCTTTTCCCTTCAGTAACTCCCTAACAGTCATCCAGCTGTGATCCATGTTGGCCTGTTCATTCCTCCTTGCTCTGGCATTAGAAGACAATAGCAGAGAGATGGGGGGGGGGGGGTTGAGCACTGGGGACACTGTCATCTTGTAGGATGTTAGGAGTTTTGTTATGCTTCTAAAACCATGGTGCCGTGTAGCTTGTGGCTGCATACTTCTGCACACTTGCACTCATTGGCTAGGCTTGCACTGCAGAGTCTGTGTGTATGGAGCACAGTATTGGAGCTTCCTTCAGGCAGTGCAGACTCAGTCCCACAGGGTGGCTGAGCAAACCTTAGCTTCTCACTTCATACTTGCTTGGCTGGCTTGAAGTGTAGTTAAGGCTCCATTCCCCCTATACCACAGATGCAACTACATCCTTACCATTTTGCCTGGAAGTAGTCTTAAAATAAACTTTTCACAAGCTACTGCATTTGAAACACTGCAAGCAGGTGGTCAGCCTGCTGACAACTACCACACTCTTTTTACCCCACAAAGTGCTGTGATGAATCGGTTTCTGCTTGAGACTTGGAAACTAACTGGCCAGACCTCGTTAAGATTTTGGAGCTTACATTCCCTTCTAAGGTTCCACCTTACTAAAGGCTTGCATTACACCTAACTGGCTTGAACTTGCGTTGTTGTCCAGTACATCTACCTACTACTCTGTGCTGGCAATTGATTTTATTGTGGTAATTCTGAATTGGGAGTGTGGCACATACCTGCTTACAGACTGGGGGTTACTCAGTAATCTAACGTACCTTACAGCTACTTTGAGATGTCATTTACAGGTCAATAGATCCAAAGTGAAAACAGACTTGCTTGGTATTGCGGGAAGCCAAAAAGAGTACATCAAGACTTGTGTTTCCACTACTGATGGTTAGCCCCTTGAAAGGGTGGACTTCTATAAGTACTTGACGGTCAGATTTGCCCCATCTATACTCACTCAGCATTTCATAATCTATCTCAGTAGGCAACTTGAGGTATCCTTTCTCCAGTTAATTGTTGCCTGTGGTTAGGTCAACTATCAGTACCTATCTCCCATACTGAATATGAACACGCAGTCATCTACTCACATGTGCCCATCACTGCCAAAGCCTGTAGATCTTTGCACATTTGCTAGGTCTATGGGCTCATTTTATGATTGTTCAGCCACACAAGAACATTATGCAGAAAAAGCATACAGAGTATTTGCTGATTTTTATATTTTGTGCAATATAATTCTTTATAAAATAGAGATAATGTACCATTATAGGTTAGAAAAGAATGTTGTACTACCAATTGTGCTAGGTACATTACAGAAAGTTTACCATCTCCTATAGAGTACATTACATTTCTAGTAATCAGCATCTTGAAATAGTGTCTGTTGATAGCCTTTTGTTTTCTTATATTAGGTTTGTTATTAATGTTTTAAGTGTTAATAGTACACATTTTTTGTGATAGGTGAGTGTATTTAAGTTCTCTGTTAAGCTAATGGGTTGTTGTACTTGCACTGTACTTTACTGAATAGGTAATTTAGTAGTGCATTCTTAAAGGATCTATCCATCCATCCATTTTCTAAACCACTTGTTAAGGCAAGGGTCACAGTGTTATGAAGCTATGCCAGACTTCCTTATCCCCAGTAACAATCTCCTGCTCAGCTCATTTTGTGTGTTCTCCATGTATTCATAGGCAAACTGAGAGAGAATTCTTACAGCATGTCCAGTGCCTTCTAGTGTCCCCTCATTGGACTATGTTTGGTACACCACCTTTCTTCCAGCATACTCAGGTCTGCCTAGGGCCCCTCTCAGTTGGCCATGCCTGGTACATCTTCTGTGTGACACTGCAAGCTGGCATCCTCATTAGGTGCCCAAACCCCTTTGTCTATCTTCTGTCATCCCTGAGAAGTAAGGCTTACTCTGATAATCTGCTGGATTGCTGAATATTTCTCGCTGTGTTGGAGAATAAAATCACCAAGACTGACCAGCTACCTCAGAAGGAATGCCACTTCTGCCTCTGAATGATTACTATAGAAACTTTACCTTTTGCATTTCAACATGTCCCTGATCACAGATGGATAACACTTTCTACCACTTGGTTTGACCTCATTTCTTTGCATTATGCAAGACATTTAAAAGAAACTCTGGTACACCATCATCTGCACACTGAGATTGTGACTATGGTATTGGGACTGTAAGGGTAAATGTTGGGGCTAATGGGGGCTACATTTATAGACTACCACATCATTCTAATCAAATAGCAACATGGCATTCAGTTGTAGACTAGCCAGATCATTAATATGTGAAGGAAGCTTAGAACTGTGTGGTTGAGTGAAATAACCAGGCAGATATAAACTCATTAACACATCATCATACAGTTGGGAGGGGGGAACAGAAACGAGAAGAAGGTGGGGGTGGGGACAGAAACAAGAAGAAGGTGATGATGTTAGGAGAGTTGCGGGGGCTATAGGACTGTATTATGCCTCAGAATTTTATGGAAAAGACTTGACTGTGATGTTTATATGTGACTGCATCTACCTCATGGTGAAATCATTGATTATGGGAAATGTTTGAGATAAAGGGATTTATAAATTGAGACGTAGTTTGAAGCAATGCTGGAATACTGGCAGGGTCTCGAAAGATGGATAGCACAGGACTTTGTGGAGCTGTAGTTAGTTTTGCTGCACAAATGAAAGAAGGGGTGTGTCAGGAAGGCCCTGGGCAACAAGGAGGGGGGACCTGTCAGCTTTAACTAGTGAGATCAAGAGCAGTACTTGTAACAAGAGAGTAGTTTGGCTGTGTGGTGTAGATAGATACATCCCAGGTGACCTGAGTTTGAATAATGGCCCTGGCACTGAAAGAGCCTGTCAGGGAGTTGGAGGAGTCAAAGGGTGTGGCCTGCCCACTTCTTTCAGGGAGAGAGCAGGGTTTGTTTGCACTCAGATGGACACAGGATAATATGGTCTTCCCTGCTGGTGACTGGAGAGGCCACTGCTCATACTGTAAGGGGGTGGGGGTTGCTTTAAGCAGCTACATCTTGCATAGCTGATGACCTCTGAAGACAGCCCATCGCACATTCTACCCACCCCTCACTAGCTGCACATGGCAAGGGCCAGAAAGAAAAATGGAAAAGCTCAATCCACCCCTGTAATGGCTGCCTAAATGATGACCCTCCCCCCCACCCAGACATCTCTCAGCCTATGAAGTGAACAAATGGTCTGACAGACCAGTAAGAGGGTCTGATAGTCAACAGGCAGTGGGGGCAGAAATTGTCTGAAAGAGTTGATGACAAAGGAACTGCACTATGCCAAGAAATGTTGAGAGAGACTCTAGTATTGTTAGGTGGAACAGAAGAATTTGCCATGAAGACAGTGACAAAAAAAAAAAAACACTAGCACAGACCACCTAAACCTTTACATTAGTGACAGATTCCTTCTCCTTCACTCTGACATCTATTTTATTTCCTCACCACTACTTATGACTGGCAAAAAGATGATGATTGTAAAGTCAACTTCCTCATATCGGTAACAAAAATCTTCTAAAAATGGAAGAAGAGAGTCCAGATATAAACCATTTTACCATAAAGACTGTAAGCACAACATCACCACTAGAAAGCTGATAAAACAGGAAAAAAAGCTTTAATTTGTCAACAGAGACCCATAACCTTTGTGAAAACATAACACTTTGTGCTCAGATCTCCAGCATACCCTTTACAGACCACCACCTAAACCACAACATTCACTCGCTCTCTCCAGCTGAGATCCAAAATTCAGTGTATGAAAATGTCTGGAATATGTAATTTACAAAAGTGATTGTGGAATGTTATAGATATTACTGTAGTAATTGTGGAGTGGTATCGATATTACTGTAGTAATTGTGGAATGGTATAACTATTACTTTTCAGGGTTATACCTCACAACTCTCCTGTGCATGCATCAATATCTCTACCATATACATCCTGTCATGCCTTATTGTCCAATCGTGTATGTATATAATCTGTATTATAACATTTATGCTTGTGGTATTCTGTATATTTGTTTACACACACAGAGATACATACGTCTACCTATATATAGGTAGAGGCATGCACAGACATTTCACTTTGACAGTGACGTTACATTTAGTTTATGTAAGCAATGCTTTCTGTGCATCACTGAAAATAGTTAGCACTCCACTCACCAATGTAGACTCAAATGAAATGACTTAGGCGCATACATTTCTTTATATTTAAGATTGCAAATTACATGCTGGCATGACATTTTCCTGAGATTTTGATGGAAATTTTCAAACTGTTTCAGAGGTATGGTGTTGTATTTGGTAAGCACCACCTTTAGGGCTTTGGATTGCTCAATGTTCTATTTTTTTGTTGTGCATCAAATGAACACATGACATGCTATGGGTGACAAACGGTAAACATCAAAATCTTATCTTGCTTGCATTTGCATTGTATAAAGATTAGCAATAATAATTTTCAGGACATGGTGATATTTTCTGTCATTTTAAATTGTACAGCAAAATCCTCAGTTTTGACAAGTGCCGGGTGACATCCACGCATCCATAATGCTGCAGTTTCCTTGAATTTCAAATGGTTAGTGCATTGTGGGTATGAACTTCATTGAGGTGAATGTCACTGAATGTGAAATTACAGTTCATGACTCTTGGGGGAAAGTCCCTTCTCCTTCAGGTGAATTTGGAGCTGACTGTATTCCTTCAGGCGAATGTGGAACTGACTATATTAAGTAAAGTGTGTACAGGAGCAAGCCTTCATGCATGGAGGATATTTTCAGGACCTTGCCCCTATGTAAACATCTGAGTAAAAATTCCACTACTTTTATAATGATGCAAGGCGGAGTAATAAGAAGGAGCAGAGAACGATGCTAACATTTTAGTCTTTTTTTGTAGATAGTTAAATGGGTAACCATTTGAAATGTCAGGACCCACTAGAGCAATTTCCAAAACATGGAGACTTGAATGGCTGAACAAATGGACTTAAACATACGAAGTCCTAGATGGCAATTTCCTGGAATATTCCCATTTCTTCAAAGTGTGGTGATCTCAGAGTTGGCAGATGTTCTTCTTGTTTCACTGTTGCAGTTGTTACATTTGGGTTATCTGCCTGCAGGTAGCTCTCAGCTGGCCTGAATATCAAAGTCTTGGATCCCTGTGTTGGATGCTGTCTCTTCTTCCATGATGTCAGGGGTATAAAGCATGCAGTTGACGTCATTACATTAGTCTTATTTGTCTGCGCAGTGCCCGAAGCAGAAGCAGTTCGCAAGTGCCGGTCGGCCTACTCCTGAAATTTTCGTTTCGCTTTCAGAACCGAAGTCTTCAAAAAAGCTAAGTACCCTATTGGGGATCCTTTTTCTTGCTCTAAACTGATGTCAGTTAAAGTTAACAATTGTATTACCTGTGGAAAGCAAATACCTCATAAAGATTTTCATTCGTACTGCATTCCTTGCTTAGGCCCAGACCACGACGTCCCTTGCTGTCGGTTTTGTGCCTTATTCAGTCCTCGAACTATTTGTCATTGGTTCATTTTTGCATCAAAGTATTTTGGTACTCTGTTTAATTTATCCAGAAATGGCTTTGGTAAGCCTTCCGACTACTGACATTCCGAAAAAACGTAAAGATAAAGGCAGAGACAGACTGCATAGGTCCAAAGCTGCCAACAACGCTTCCGTTAAGCTAGTCGACAGTTCGCCGGTACTCAGTGAGGTGCTTTCACAGCCCCTGATACCCGCTACTTCAGATTCGCAGGCCTGTACTGAGACCCATTCGGAGTCCGGTATGCCGCAAGATACTTCTTCGACCATGGAATCTGTGAATGTCTCTACCTTGGATGGGTCCAGAGCCGCTGTGCAGGCACCAGCTTCTGAGGGTGTATTCAGGCCTACTGACTTGCATTTCAAACCAACGTCATCTTCTTCAAGGCCTAAAACTCAACCCATGTCTAGAAAAGTGACGTCCAAACCACATGGTCAGGCCCATATGCCTAAAAAAAACAAAACAAAACAAATGATAAAAATGGCTGAAGACCTTATTACTTTAATTAGGGGAAGCCAGCCTTCACCCTCTAAGGGACCTAGAACTGATTTTCCTTCTGATTCTTCTTATCAGGATTCTGAAATTTGCCCTTGTCTACCTGTGAGGATTCTGATGCAGAGGGACTCCATTCCCTCTGCTTCCCCTCCAGAAGATTTTTCTTTTGGTGAAACCTTGCACACTCTTGGGCATCATTTCCGCTCGGAAAGCCAGGATTACTCTGACACCAAAACGAGGCTTAGAGAATTCTTACTCCTACTTCAACACAGGCCTTTAGCTATCCCTCCTGTCATGGACATTGTAGATGATGCCTTCTTGGAATCTAGCCTGGCCCCAGACACTTTACCTCCGGCTCCCAGGAAACCTGACTGGTATTACAGAGTACCTGACTCTCACAAGTTCCTCTTCAAGAATCCTACTGCAGACCCAGTGACCATTTCCCAGGGACCTAAAGACATTAAGGCTACTACTGCCAAAAACCCTACCCCCTCTGATAGAGACTCCAGGGCCTTGGACAAATGGGGTAAGAAGTTAAACTTCTGCTACTTTGGCCATTAGGGCCTTAAACTGCCAGTTTCATATGTTAAAGTATCAGCAGCATATTATGGGACTACTTAAACAGAAAATTATGTTGATTCCTGACTGTGCTGAAAATAAAGCATTACAGGATTTAATGCATTCTGCTGAACAAGTTGGTAAAAATACTTTGCAATGTGGTTTTGACTCTTTAGAAGCATCTTGCAAGGCTGCTGTCACTGGCTCTGTTCTTAGAAGACATGCTTGGCTTAAGGAGCAGAATTTGCAAGATCATGTTAAAGCTAAATTACTGGATGCTCCCTTAAACCAAGACCGCCTGTTTGGCAACAAAGCAGAAGTTGTCCTTAAAAAGATGGAGGAAAAAGCTAAATCTTTGCAAACTGTTAAAGATTTCCTGCAAGTACAGCCTCCCAGATTTAGTAGGCATTGGCCTTCTAAGAATTGGTCCTTTTCTATCTCCTCCAGGCCTTCTCAGTCCAAACCCAGGAACAGCAGCCCACCTAGGCTATAGTCTCAAGGTACTCACAGGCCTAAGCAGTGGGGGGCTCCCACTTCCAAAGCTGGAAGTAGTAAGACACCCCCCTATGGAAAACTGTCACAATGACAACCTTAAACCTTCCGAGCCCTGCTCAACTGCCTGCTCCCTTAGGGAGAAAGATCGCCCTGCATGCAAAAAACTGTGAACTCATTACCTAGGACAAATGGGTTTTCAATATAGTTTCTCAAGGATACAGATTCCACTTCCACATCTTACCAACCCCAAACGGTTGGCCAGACATACCCCCAAATCAGTGGGCAGAGGCTCAACAAGCAGGTTCTCTCTCTTCTGAGTATCAGAGCTATTCATCCTGTCCCAGCAGAAGAAAGGAGACAAGGATTTTATGCAAGACTTTTCCTGGTACCCAGAAAAGACAGCTCCTGGTGTCCTATCCTGGACCTCTCTATTCTAAACACCTTTTTGGTAATCCCAAAATTCAAAATGCTAACGCTTCATCAGCTGCTTCCTTTGCTAGGCAAAGATGCCTGGTTTGCAACCTTAGACTTAAAGGAAGCTTACCTGCACATTCCAATAAGGGACTCTTGCAGGAAATACGTACGCTCAGAGCAGGTTCCATGCACTATCAGTTCCCTTTGGCTTATTTACTGCGCCCAGGGTATTCACAAAGTGCCTAGCTCCAGTCATTGCATTTTGCAGGCAAAGAAATATTCAAATATACCCATACCTGGACGATTGTCTAATTCAGGCAGAAAGCCAGGACATTCTACTAAGTCATCTGTCAGCCTTCTTCAAACTACTGGCCACAAAGGCCCAGCTATCTGCAAGGAAAATCCTGCAAGCCCTGGGGTTCATGGCCTCTTGCATTCTACTAATTCCATATGCAAGACTGCATATGAGGAAACTACAATGGTATCTAAAGCCTATGGTGTCAACATTCTCAGGTCCTGGAATCAATGATTCCTATCATTCCTTGTCTAAAGATAGAGTTCCTTTGGTGGGCAGAGGCCTGCTACCACAGCAAGGGACTGACATTCACTCTACCCCCTGCCGCCCAAACCCTAACAACAGACGCATCGGACTATGCATAGGGGGCTCACTTGGCAGGGCATTCAGGGCAAATGGAACCCGAGTCAAATGCACCTGCATATCAATCAAAAAGAAATGTTAGCCGTACAGAATTCCCTGACAGCCTTCAAGGACTACATTCTTTCATGTCAGTTATTGGTAAAGACAGACAACATCACTGTTATCTGGTACATAAACAAGCAGGGGGGAACCCACTCGTACCCTCTCTGCATACTAGCCATGGCTCTGTGGAACACAGCCTTGAGCTACCAAGTGCACCTACAAGCTCAATTCCTGGCAGGCAAGCTAAATTCACTGGCAGACGACCTAAGCAGAAATCTCATGGACCCACACGAGTGGAAACTGGAATCAAAGATATTCAACATTTTGAGAAACAAATGGGGGAGCCCAGAGATAGACCTGTTTGCCTACCCTCAGAACTACCAGTTGGACAAATTCTGCACAGTGACTCCCCACGGTCAAGCTTGGAAAGTGGATGCCCTGTCCTTCACCTGGGAAAGCTTCTCAGTTTATGCCTTTCCCGCTCTGCCTCTCCTGTCCAAAGTTCTGCTAAAAATCAAACCGGACAAACCAAGGACAATACTGATTGCACCAGACTGGCCACGCCAGCACTGGTACCCACTATTGCGCAGTATGTCACTGCTGGAACCATAGCACCTGTCTCAGACCCCTTCCCTGCTGTCCCAGCAGGAGGGCCAGATACTGCACCCCCAGCTTCAAACCCTGAACCTAGCAGCCTAGCTAATTCCCTGAGATCTACAATGGCATCCCCCAGTAAGCAGGTGCTAGATGTCATTTTGGAGGCAAGGAGGCCTAGTGCTAGAAAATCCTATGCTGAAAAGTGGAGTCAGGCTCAGGGGATGGGCACAACAGTGCCCAGCTTACAGCATATTCTTCAATACTTAACAGAGATGCTCCACAAGGGCCTTTCCTTCTCATCAATTAAAATTCATGCTTCAGCCATTTCAGTGCATTATAATACTGAGCCACCCTTCTTCTCCTCTCACTCCCTGCTGAAACAATTCCTCAGAGGAGCCAAAAATTTAAGACCACCCAGGAGAGCCCCTACACCAGCCTGGGACCTTAACTTTGTATTGGAAAAGCTCACTCTACCTCCTTTTCAGCCTGCTGCAACTGCAGAGTTGAAATTCCTTTCTTGGAAAACAACCTTCCTTCTAGCCATCACTTCAGCAAGAAGAGTGTCTGAATTACAGGCCCTCATGGCAGTGGAGCCCCTTCATCACCTTCCATGCAGACAGGGTGTCCCTCAGAACCAATCCTTCCTTTATGCCCAAGGTGGTATCCAATGTAGCCCTTAATCAGTCCATTCATTTGCCAACCTTTTTTCCTAATCCACAGAACAAAGGAGAATGAATACTGCACTCTTTTTGGACGTGCACAGACAGCTTAGATTTTATTTGGACAGGACTAAGCACCTCAGAAAAACGGAACAGCTGCTAGTTGCCTTTGCTGCAGGGGAAGGCCATTTCAAAGCAAATAATTTCTAAGTGGATAGACCATTGCATTCACTTCTGCTATAAACACCATGGAAAACCTACCCCACAGGGGATAAGATCACATTCCACCAGGGCTGCATCTACCTCTACAGCCTTTCTCAGAGGTGTCCCTACCAGGGACATCCTAGAGGCTGCTACCCGGAGCTCTGTACATACCTTCACCAAGCATTACCACTTGCCTATTTTTTCTAAATCCAGAGCTGGTTTTGCCACTGTAGTCCTGCAGGGTTTAATAGTTGGTCCTAATGCTCTCTAACTTCCTACTCCCTTCCTTAGCTTTGGGAATCTACCCAAATGTAATGACTGCAACAGTGAAACACGAAGAACATAGTACAGTTGTGTACATTTACCATAAATGTAGATGTTCAAGTGTATTCACTGTTGCAGTCCTGGTTACCTTCCCTCCAGCCACCTGACTTCTCTTGGCTATACCTTTCTTCTTGTTTAGTGTATTTCAGCTTTCTAGTGTATTTGCTTTTTGTTGGAGGTGTAACTTTATATAAATTTGATTCCCATTATGGGGGCACCAGACATCTGGGGCAAGAAAAACTGATGCAATGGCGTCGGCTGCATGCTTTATACCCCTGACAACCGGACATCATGGAAGAAGAGACCGCATCTGATGCAGGGATCTAAGACTTTGATATTCAGGCTGGCTGAGGGCTACCTGCAGGCAGATAACCCAAATGTAATGACTGCAACAGTGAATACACTCCAACATCTAAATTTATGGTAAGTGTACACAATTGTACTTTCTTAAGTTTGGGTGTGTGAGGAGTTTCCTGTTGACATTGGGGGGTGGGGGTGCATACATTAGGTCTTGCTCCCTGCAAAAAAGAAGTTTAAAGAAGAAGAGCGATGTTCAAGATTTGCTGTTCTCTTGAATGTTCTATCTTTTTACTATCCTGTTGGCACTTGGTGTTGAGTGTCTACATTTTAACAGGGAGCCAGTTAAATTCCATGAATTATATTGTGCTTCATATCAGCTGTAATCAATGCATGTTTATTTCTTTGACCAAAATATCATTGCAGAACATAAAAAGCAGTACCGAAAAAAAATCCACTTCACCCCCACCCCCCTTTTTTTTTTAATTAGTCCAAGTGGAATTCAAACTAATGCCACTATCACAGGCAACATAAAACTTTCATACTGTTAGCTCATGCAGTGCACAATATATGCCTTAGTGTATCAAGCTCATGTGGTGTATAATATATGCCATAGTGTATCAAAGCATTTTGTCTTGAAACTTTTGTAAAAAAAAAAAATCTCTGGCTATTGCACGGGTAATGTGATTTTGCTGATAGCTCTTGGAGTGCAGACTTGATGTCTAGTCAAGCTCAGCTTATTGATGTTGATCTCCCAGGTTACTGATTTCCGTAGGAAATCAGTGCCATTGTAGTTCCTAAGTATGTTCCAGCATTTGTTTTCAGTTTTTTTTTATTTGCATTGATTTAGCTGGGAAGTTGGTATATATAAGTTCAAGGGCTTGCCCTCCGCTGAAAATAATTTTTTTCATTTGGTTACTTCCCAACCAGTTGTGCTGAGCGAGTTGGTTACTGTCAGCGTTGTAACTCCACAAGTCATAGTGGAAGATCTGAAGTAGTTGACTTAATTTGGTCTTTAACCTGTGGGTTACAGGTCTGACTCAGATCCGAGCTGGCAATTTCACAAGCATCTGCTCCAAGCTCCTCCCCCTACCCATAATACACCACCACCTTCCTTCCCTCAGATCTCATTTGCCGCATTTGCATTGTGATCTCCGAACTCCGGGTATTGTAAGTTACTTGAGAGTTTTTGGCAAGAGTTTTTTGCTGTTAGTGTGTGTAGGTTTAGCTAGTGGTATAGGTTCCCCTTTCCTCCCCCTCGCTGGTGTCATGTTTCAAAAAAAAAAAAAAGTTAGTTGGTTCTCCATTTCCCTCAGGGGTGTATGTGTGTGTCCGTGTGTGTGTGTCTGTGTGTTGGTTGAGGGTAATCTTGGGCCCTTGTGTTTTTGTAAAATGGCTGATCAACCGAAACAGGTGTTTCGGAAATGCACAGAGTGTGGCCATAAGTTGTCGCCTGCCGATGGCCACACACTGTGTATTGTCTGCTTGGGTGCGGCCCACCTGTCGAAGGACTGCAGTGTATGCGCAGGTTTTAACCCGCGAGCCCTGAGAGACTGCAGGGCTAAACTAATTATGAAGGGTCTTCTCCCTGCTTCTAAGGCAGCCACTTCAGCGGTCATGGCTGTGACCACATCTTTGGTCTCAGTAGTTCCCTCTCTCTCTCTCTCCCTCTAAGGCTGGGACTCAACCTCCTGCTGCTAGGCCTGGGGATAGGGACTCCATAAAGCAAAAGAAATGAGAGAGACACAGAGGTGACAGATTCAGAAAGTGGTCCCCAGATCGTTCTGCCCCAATGGGGCCTCCTCATAAGTTACAGGTAGCTTCCAAACCTATCTCCCCTTGGCTCTGATTCACCTCAGTTTTCTCTGGAGCTGGAGGAGCCTAGATCATCTTCCAGGGCTTCGGTACTCCGACCAGCTAGGTCGAAGTCTGTAGCCTCGTCGTGGTCCCACCTGTAGCCTTTCGGAATCTGACATGGATAAAATGATGATGAGGTTTATTAGGATGCAGATCCAAATGGAAGTCTTACCAGCTCCCTCTCCCTCTGGAGGGGTTAGCTCACTCCCTTTCTTTTCACCTATTTCTCCTTCTCTGATCCGACTATTGGCTTCGGAGTAAATAGATCCCAGGAGCTTAGGGGTCAGGAGGTCGATGCCGATGGTACTTGTTACCTCGATGCCAGCAGTTACCTTGAGCACGTTGGATCCGACTAGTTCTGATCCGAGCAGCTCTCTGAGCCATAGCCTGGGCATCAGATCCTAGGGGTTGGAGTTTTTTCCATTGGCTCCGACCTTGTCAGGTCAAGGCCATCTCCTTGGTGCTCACTCTCCTTTGGGACCAGCTCCAATCCCCTCGTCAGACCACAGGAGAGCAGCTGCCATGCTAGGGTTCCAGGAAGTTCGCTCTCCCTCGGCGTTTGGTGTAGTGGAAAGGGCTGTCTGTTGGATCGAGACCTCTGACTATTTCTTCGGATTCCTCCCAACTCCCCCCCCCCCTGGTCTGGGTGCGACTCCCATTATTTAACCACAGGGACAAACCGCGCTCGAAGAGCCCTAGACGGTTCCCCTTGAACATCAGGTGGTTTGCGAGCCCTCTCTGGACAGCCCCACCGGAGAGGTCCTTCGCAAGCATACGTGCAAGAGGAGGTACTTGGATTCCTCCCCAGAGTTCCTCATGGAGGACACCAATTTGGAGGAAGGGGAAGGTTCCCCCAGAGCACCTCCTGAGGATGTTTCATCTGGAGACATTATGGAACTTTTACACCAGCGGGGAGGCTGGTCCACCCCAAAACCTTCCTCGGACAAGTCAGTGTTCCTGGAGGCCTTCAGCGTGGGCCTGTCTACCTCCTGGACACCGTGGAGCCTATTCTAAGGCGTCCTGATAAAATTTCAAGCCCTCCTTCAGACAGACCTGCCTGGAATAAAGAGTCCCCTGTAGACGCTATGGTGGTAGCAGTGAAACCACCAAGAAGGAACTAGCTCAGGAGAGTTCCATGGTCCATCCCCCTGACCGAAAGTCCTGGATGATGGACCGCCTAGGGAAGCATGTGTACGAGTCAGCAACCTTTTCTGTAAGGGTGCTGAACTACTTGTCCCACGTTATTCGTCTACAGCGCGACCTTGTTAAAAAAAACTCGCTGAGTCGCCCCTTGGGTCCACATCAAAGGAGGACAAAAATACATTCTCCACGAGGATGGCCACCCTGAAAGCAGTCTCAAATGCATCCGTGCACTTCATCTCGCAAGCCACCGAGGGAGCTGCTAGGGCGGCTGGGTCTGATGTTGCCATGAGGCGTTACACTTGGCTTAGATTGTGTGAGTTCTCGGAGCCCTTTAAGGTGTCCTTTGTGAATACCCCTTATGACGGCTCTTCCATTTTTGATAAGACCATCTGTGACACATCAGTCCAGAGCAAGGAGGATGAGTAGACACTGTCTGCCGTTAGGATCCACTTCTCGAACCCTCAAAGATCCTTTTCTCGAAATCAGCGAGGGCATAAGAACATGTGGTTCCGGAAGTCTCCGTATTCTCAGGACACTCAGGACTCGTCTTCCCCTAGAGGCAGAGGGGGTCGACAGACACTGGCCCAGGGGCAGAGGGGGTCTGATGAATTTTCGTTCTCGAGAACCATTCTCAGATAGGCCCGTGCAGCAACCCTGAGGGGTTCCCTGACTGCTCTGCTCTGGAGGCAGTCAGGGGGGTTGCCTGTCATTGCACCTGACAGCATAGAAGTTCATGTCATCAGTCCGTTGGGTGCTATGGGTCATATCCAGAGGTTATACAACCCCCTTTGTGGCTCTCCCCATGCCACCTAAACACCTCCCGGACGTACCACCCATGCAAAGGGAGGCAGCAACGCTAGAGGTACTCAAGCTGCTAAAGAAGCAAGCCATTTTCTTTTTGGTGCCAAAAAAGATGGGGGACTTGAGGCCCATTCTGGACCTGCCAACTCGGAACCTGTCCGTTGCCAAAGAGAAGTTCCATATGGTCATGTTACACTCCATCCTGCCTTACTTGCAAGAGAGGGACTGGATGTGCTGGTTAGACCTCCAGGATGTTTACTATCACATAAAGATACACAGAAGCTCCAGGAGATTCCTTCACTTCTGGCTAGGGGCCAATCATTATCAGTTTTGAGCTCTACCCTTTGGTCTCACCACAGCCCCCAGGGTGTTCACAAAGGTTATGGCAGTGGTAGCGGCTCACCTGAGGCTTCAGGGAATTCAGGTCTTTCTGTACCTGGACGATTGGCTCCTTGCTGCTTCTACCAAGTGTACTTTGTTAGGCCAGGGATTGTTTCCTGCATCTAGCGGATCATCTGGGTGTTAGTCATCATTGCCAAATCTTGTCTACACCCTGTCCAGGTCATAGAGTTCATCAGAGTATGGATAGACACCTTGCAGACAAAAGTCTTCCTATCTTCAGACAGAATTCTGAATCTACGAATGCATGTGGGGTCAGCCTTGATGCGATCTCTTCGCATCTCCTTCCAATGCAAAGTGCATTGAGTTCTTCACTCTGAACCCCCCTAAAGGTGGAATCCCCCAGAGATGGGCTCGTCCAGGCTCGGCCTCCCAGTTTTTTTTATGCTTATCCCCCATTAACTCTTGTCCCAAAGTTTTTACAGAAAGCGTGTCGACTGGGGAGCAAAGTCATCCTCATTGCCCCGTTTTGGCCTTGCCAGGTTTGGTTTCCCTTCCTCTGGTCTCATCTTCTAGTTCCTCCTTGGATTTTGGATCCCCGTCCGGATCTCATATCTCACCCTTCAGGGGTTCCTCATCCGAATCTGGACAGTCTGAAGCTTACAGCTTGGCTGCTCCAGTTCCCCTAATTGCCAGGACTCCCGGTTTGTCTTCTGTCAAGTCTAGTCTAGTGACAGCTATTAAATCCTCCAATAGAAAAAAATCTACCGTAGCAAATGGAAGCATTTTTCCATCTGGGCCTCTCAAAGAAACTTTGATCCCTTCTTGGCACCAATTCTGGCTGTTCTTGAATTTTTGGCAATCATTTTTCAACAAGGGGCTAGTTCTTCGACAATGAAGATGCAGCTTGCTGCCATTTCCAATTTCCACGTTGATGAAAATGAGTTCTTTGGCTTCTTCCAGATTGTGCAAAGCCTTTATCAAATGTACCTTTCTCTTGCATCCCCCAGTCAAAGATCCCACTCTTCCATGGGACCTTACCTTGGTGTTGCAAGCACTGGTTGCACCTCCTTTTGAACCGGCTGCAACAGTAGACCTTAAATTTCTGTCCTGGAAGACAGCCTCAGCTAGGAGGGTCTCAGAACTCCAGGCATTGTCTGTCAAGGTCCCATACATGGTTTTCCACAAGGACAGGGTTTCTCTTCGTACCAATCCCTCATTTCTTCCCAAAGTGCCCTCTGAGGCAAACATCGATCAGACTATCCGTTTACCTGTTTTCTTTCCAAATTTCAAAACTAAAGGTGAATATAAGTTGCATTTGTTAGATGTTCATCAACAACTACGTTTTATTTACACAGAACCAAGTCATTTTGAAAGTCTGACCAGTTGTTTGTGTCTTTCTCTAAACTGTTTTTGGGTAAACCCATTTCCAAGGTGACCATTGCTAAATGGATTTCTCTCTGTATTTTTCAAGTGTACAAAGACAAGGGTTTGTCTCCTCCGGGTCAGGTTAGAGCCCATTCTACCAGGTCCATGGCTACTTCAGCGGCCTTCTGGTCCAAGGTGTCCTTGGATGCTATCTGTTCTACGGCTACTTGGTCCTCATCTCATACTTTTATTTCCATTATAAGTTGGATTTGGTATCTAGATGCCAGGTATCCTTTGGCTCTGCGGTGCTTCGGAATATCCTTCCATGAGGGCCACCCAAGGTTATAGGTAGCTGGGACTCTGTCCCACAGGTTGAAGACCAAATAGTCAACTACTTCAGATAAAGATGTTATGTACTCACCATAACGTTCCATCTGAGTAGTTGTACTTCATTTGTCTTCAACCATCCTCCCCTCTTTCCCCCGAACCTGCTGGCTTATTATGTATCAGAGTGCGCTTTTGCGGCTCTAGTTGAGAAAGTTGGTGAAAAAATGTTTGTTGGATTGGGTTCCTTGTTTTATGGGGTGGTAAACTTGATCTGAGGGAAGGAAGGTGGTGGTGGTGTATTATAGGTAGGGGGAGGAGCTTGGAGCTCAGAGCAGATGCTTGTGAAATTGGCGGCTCGGATCTGAAACCCACAGGTTGAAGACAAATGAAGTACAACTACTCAGATGGAACGTTATGGTGAGTACATAGCTTCTTTTTATGGTTGATATACAACCGAAGACGGTTAGAAGCTGATAAACTTCAGCAATTCCGAAACATTCAACATCAGATTTTCTGGTTAGCAAATGTAAAGGCGTAATTTGCAAGTAATTGAGGGAACAATTAAATAGATTCTAACTAGCTGGTTGATAACACAAAATGTCAAGGAATCCCTTAAGTATAACTTCAAAGTTTGAGAAATTTCATTAATAATGAACCTGTAGCAGAGACTATTAACCTAAATTGTTCAGGCTTCTAAGTTGTATTTAAAAGATTGCTGACATTTTCTGGTAAATATGTAGCTTTTCCAAGAAAATGCTTGCTAGCTACTATTCATGCTAAAACTTTGTATACTGTTATTCCATAAGACAGAGGGGTAGATATGGTAATGGAGTATTTATTAACAATCTAAAAGCCTTTCTGGTGACGATCTATTCTTTATTAGAAGTAGTTTTGCCCAAAACATTTTAATACATGTTTTGATCAGATCAAAAGGGGGTACAATGGAAGCTTTTGTAGCACCTTCATTTGCTAACTTGAAAGAAACTATATTTATCGGTCTGAGTTTGAACAATGGTCAATATTTTATGGATGCTTTATTGAAAATATTTTTGTTTTTTTTAGTGTGGCCCAGCACACGAATGTTTTGCTTTGGTTATGTATTTTAACATTACCATTGTCTTTTTAGTGTTTAGTGCTCAGACTTTTAGAACTAACATTAATTTTTTGGATATCACTAATGTATATTGTAGCACTCCCGGCATGGTAAAATCAGATACGAGAGAGAATTATGCATTCCTATTTACATACCAACAATGCGCACTCTGAGTCGGTAAAGAAAAATATAACGAGAAGCCAGGCAATCAGGATAGTTAAGCTTTTGTTAGATAAAAAAGATTGTCTGTCACAGTTAGCAGTGTTAAAATGATTAAAATACAGAGGTTATAGTGAAGAATTTTTACCCTCCATTACAACAGGATTTTGTGTGGTTTGAAAAGAAAGTGGCATGAAAGCAATTGACAAAATATGTAAATGTGAACATAAAAGTGAAGGAACGCAAGCTGTGGTTTTAGATTGTTTGCACAGTCCGTTCCTTAAAGAAGTTAAGTTTAGCTGGAAGATTCTGCAAGGCAGTACAGACATTTTTCATGTGGTAGATTCAAAGCCACTTTTTATTTACACAAAATTATGAATTTAAGAATGAGTCTAGAAAGAAATTCTAAATATTATATGGGGATGTTTGTTCACAAGAAGTGAAAATCCTAACAGGTTCATAGGTAACTACTGCATTAGCTTCCCTTGTTGCCATTTTAAGGCTAGCCAGTTTCCCTTTTTGTGCTCAAAATAACCTATCACATTTGGTTATAGATTGGTCTTAACCCATCCCATAGGTTCATAGGTTCATACTAGGCTATCTGCCCTAGGGCATTTATAAGCCTAGCCAGAGTGTGTTTGGCTTTCGCCACCCATTTTAAATTAATTTTGCTATGCCCTTTTTCTTGGTTAGTATACTGTGCCTCTGTCTAACAGTGACACAAGTGATACCCGGGGTAAACCTACGATCACCCATCCACTCATCAAGATTCCTCTTGAAGAGAGTCAATGAGGGACTCTGCCTAACCTGGACTGGGATTTTATTCCAGAGTGAAGGGAGCCTCTGGGTTATGAATCTGTCCCTCCAGCATGTCCTATTTATTTCAGTGCTGAGGTTCAAGTCTCTTGAGCACGTAGCTCGATGGGATTTGGATTTACTGAGGTGCAGCATGTCCATTAATTCCGGGTTGGACATGGCTTTATACATCAGGCACAGATCGCCTCTGAGCAGGCGATATGCCACTGAGTAGAGCTGGAGTTTCTTTAACCAGGCAGCATATGGCATCTGTTTGAGCCCTATGATCCTCTTGGTGAGGTACTTTTGGGGTCTTTCCAGTTGCTGCAGGTGTCTGGTAAGGTACATCTCAAAAGGGGCATTGTACTCAATTATGGGCCTAATGAGGGATGAGTAAAGAGGCACGATGACCTCCCCTGATCTAGATGTGAATCCCTTCATGATTAGGTGGGCTATATAAAATGTTTTTCTAACCACTTTGGCCACGTGGTTGTCAAATGAGAGATTGCTATCAACTTGGGTCCCCAGGTCCCTAATTACTTCTTCTGTACTTAATGGATTACCACCTATGTGGTAATTTGTGGGCACTTTGTTTTTGCCAAAGGGGATGACTATACACTTTTTGGCGTTTAGCTTGAGGCCATGGCTCTGGCACCAGTTGTCTGTTTCTATGAGGCCCTTTTGGAGGATGCTTGTGTCGGCTGGAGAGTCGATTATGGCGTCCAGTTTGCAGTCATCTGTGAACTTAGCCACAGTCCTTCCGTGTTGGCCTGTACCTCCGAGAAATATATACCGAACAAGAGAGGTCCCAGGACTGAGCCTTGTGGGACACCATTTGTAACTGGTTTGGAGTCTGACATGGCTCCAGCAGTTCTAACCATGTGGGTTCTGTCCTTGAGCCAGTTTGCAACCCATCTAGTGACATAGGGGTTTATATTTAAGCTGGCGAGCTTATCTATAATGCCCGAGTGGGGTATTGTATCGAAGGCTTTTGTGAGGTCCAGGTAGGCTGTATGGACCACCTTCCCCTCGTCAATGGCCTTGGTGACTGTTTCAAAGAAACCAACCAGGTTTAAGAGGCAGGATCTGCCCTTAAAGCAGAACTGGGCAGGATCCAGTCTCTGTAGGTCCCCAATATCTTTATTTATGAGGTCCATGATGATCCTTTCCATAGCTTTGCAGACCAAGCTAGTCAGGCTTATGGGGCGATAGTTTCCAGGATCCGTTGAGGCGCCACCTTTGTGGAGAGGGACCACTGTTGCTGTACGCCACTCTTTGGGTACATATCCTGTAGTAAGGTTGAGATTGAACAGTAGTTTTATGTTTGGGTTTAGCTCTTCTTGGAGTTCATGTAGGACGCAGCCCGGGACACCGTCTGGTCCCATTGATGCTGTGTTTTGCTTTGGAGAGGGCAGCTCTTACCTGAGCATCTGAGATGTCAGGGGGGCAGCACTCTGCTGGGATAAATATTTGCCCTTTTGGTGGGGAGGGGGGGTTTGCGCTGAACCTGTCAGCTAGGATGTTGGCAATGTCTGTGGGTTCGGTGTATTTTTTGTCATTTTGGACTAATTCTGAGCATATCTGGGAATTCCCACCCAGGTTCCTAACATAACTAAAGAAAGCCTTGTGATTATCCTTGGTGTCCTGTGCAATTTTTCTCTCAAAGCTGGCCTTAGACGATTTTATGAGTGCCCGTAGTTTTCTGCTAATACTGATCAGAGATGCCTTCCCTTTTTGGGATTTTGCTCTATCATGTAGTAGCTTCCTCCTTCTGTTGTATAGTTTGTTTATGGCTGGGGTCCACCAGACAGGACATCTGCCTTTGGAGGATCGGGTCTTGGTTTTATTTGGGATTGCATGATCCATGCATTCCTGAAGGTGTTCATAGAATGCGTTTATAAAGGATTCTGCGGTCTGGGCCGTATTTTCCACAGGCCCGGGAGCTTTGAAGGATTCCACCTCAGTTTTGAGGAGTGTGAAATTGAGAAGTTTTTCACTGTGGTTTTCAGGGCAGGGGGTGGAGTTCGGGATGTGAATATCCAGTGAGATTAGTTTATGGTCTGATCTTACCAGTGAGGGATACACTTCTGGTCTGGAGCATAGAGTCCCCATGTTGGTGATGATCAGGTCCAGTATGTTTTCCCCTCTTGTGGAAGTGGTAACAAGTTGTTCCATAGCATTTGAGTTTATAAATTCTAGGAACCTTTGGGCTAGGGTGTTGAAGCTAGAGTAATGCTCCCAGTCTATGTTTGGGTAGTTGAAGTCGCCCAATATAATGGTGTTTGGAGAGACCTTCATATTTTCTAGTGTTCTCAGGAAGGCCGAGTGGGGTTCCTGGGTTTGGGAGGGTGGGCTGTAGCAGGCTATAAACTGGAAGGCAGTTTTACCCACTGTTAGTTGCACATGGATAGTCTCTGATGCCTCGTGCTGTGCCACCAACCTGGAGGTGTGGGTATCTTTGACGAATATTGATACTCCCCCTCCTTTTGTGGTACGGTCCAAGTTTTGGGGCCGAAAAGCATGGTATGAGGTATAATCTGGTAGTGCTGGGGTGCTCTTGGGAGCCTTGAACCAGGTATCTGTTACTGCACCGATATCTATATTCTCCATGCTAAGGAGAGTTTCGATTGCGTGCATCTTGAGGTTTAAACTTCTGGCATTGAGTAGCATTACTCTTAGTTTCTTATCCCTTGTGATACCTATGGAGGTGGGTTTGTCTTTTGAGCCTTGCCTAAAAAAGGCACTATGGGGGTAGCAAGAGCCTTTGCCAATATCCGAAAGCCCAGGGGTGACAGATGCAAGCCGTCCCTAGCAAAGCATCGTGGCTTGTCGAGCATGTCATCCCAGGCTGACAGGCATTGGATCCCCTTTGAATGACACCAATACTTAAGCCAATTGTTGAAATTGATCATCTTGTCTTCATATTGTGGCATCATTCTTGGTGAGGGTAAGATGCTACTCAAGGTCAGGGTCATACCGGTTTGGGCTACATGCTCAGAGAGCTCCTCTGTCTCTTTTCATGTAGTCCAGGGAGGTACGTCTCAGGTCATTCACACCAGCATGGACAATGAGTCATATTTGTACTTGCCTTGGAGTGACCTGAGTGCTTGTGTTATGTGGCGGATCCTAGCGCCCGACAGGCAGCTCACCGTCACCTTCTCCTTGTTTAGCCTGGTGAGCGGGACCTCAGTGTGCCTGACGATAGTCACCTATTACAAGTGTATCAGGTGTGTTGTTTAGCCTTAAGGGCTGTGACTGTTCGGCACACTGGCTTTGTGAGCTATGTGTTGCACGTGTTTTGTTTTGGGGTAGCAGTTGCTTGGATGTCTGCTTTGGAGGTCTCCGCTGCTTAGGCAGATTTTTATTTAGAGCCTCCAAGTATGTTTTTGTGTGTTTGTGTTTGGTTTGCTGTCGTGGTAGGTCTATGTGAGACTGGAATTGTAGTGAGTGTGGTTTCCTTCTCCTCCTGACTGGTTTCGCCAGTACTGAGTTGAGAGAGCTTAGCCTCCAGTGTGGCTATATGGTTGCATCTCTCACATGTGTTGGAATTTGTTGGGAGGAGGAGAGGGTTGTCTGTGTACATGAGGGAGTTGTAACATTGCCTCAAGATTCCCAGGTTCACCAGCCGGACCGGAGAGGAGATTGACAACTGACCTTTGGACATGCTAGAATAGTATTGGGAATTCCTTTATAATTGAAAAAAAGGGCCAATGGGGAACGAGGTACTCAAGGGGAGTTTGTGAGGGTGTAGTGCTTTTAATATTTTAGTGCTGACTTATATAATTGCTTTAGTGAGCAAGTGCCAGGTAACTTAAATGCATGCCTTTAACCAGAAATTCCCAGCTAGAAGGGCAGAGTCCAGCCTCTCCTCCCACAAGAGTGCAGACCACAAACCCTTTTAATGTAAAATAACTGACCTGAAGCCCAAGTGCTTAAAACAGAATTAATACACTTTTAGAATAACAGACACTGAGCCCTCAATCAGCAGTTCCCAACTTAGAAGGATGTAAGCTACCTGTCCTGCCACCACAGTGCAGACCACAAACCTTCCTAATGTAAAACAACTGGTCTGAAGCCCAAGTGCTTAAACTAAAAGGCTTAGAATGAGTTGCACCAAGCAGTAATAAATACAGTTGAGTACTTTTAAGATGACGCAAAAGCAAAATAAAGTAGGAAGAAACACAAATACAGTAAAAGCAGAATTTTTTTTTTTTTTTAATTTTTTTTTGAGTGAGCAAATGAGATTAGCCCAGGAGTTACAGGACAGAAACCAGTGCAAATGCAGGCCTTCAAATCAGAAAGTTGAGAGAGATGGAAGACCACCCAAATGGCCAATAACTACAAATTCTGGGCCAGAACCACTCCTTATGTGGTAGACAGGTTACCTAGTGCTTACCACTCCCACTGATAAGCTAGAAGGCTTCCCTCCAACACAGAAAGGCTTGGGGGTGCAGAAGCTTACAAATAGTCCTGGATACAGTAAATCCTTGTTTTCCCGCCTTCCTCGACTAGTTTAGACCAGTTTCCAGGCATTGCTGTATTCTGGGCTGTGGTGTAGTTCCTGTGTTGTCCATTACCTTACTTGGATAGAAGGAAGTTTCTTTGCTCACCAGTGGGAGTGGGGAGCCTTGAGCAGCCTACCTGTCCTTGGGGGAAGTGACCTCACAACAAGAAGCTGTAGTAATTGGTTGTTTGGGACCATTTCTAGCTCTTTTGTAGTTCACTGTTTAAAATCCGCCTCTGAGCGTTTTTTCTGGCTATACTGCTCAGACAAGCTCCACGTGGGTTTACAGAGTGGGCCTAGCAGCAGGGAACTCAGAAAAGCGACTACCTTCTGGATTTAAGTATCTTTGCTTTTTTTTCACTTGAAATAGCTTCTGTAGCTTACCTTGAACTAGCCTGAACTGTTTTTAACTGATTGCTGCATTATTTTAAAATCTGCACTTAAAGTTACATTTTAGTCGAATTTGATCGAAAGTTTGCTTGTTTGTTTAATTTAACTGTGGAGGCTGCCCACTAAAGTGTGCTAGCCTGTGTAACTAATTTATCACTGTTTCTGCATTTTCTGTGTGTTTCTACCAAAAAAACAAAAAAATAATCCTTGTTTTCCCGCCCTCCTCGACTAGTTTAGACCAATTTACAGGCATTGCTGTATTCTGGGCTGTGGTGTAGTTCCTGTGTTGTCCATTACCTTACTTGGATAGAAGGAAGTTTCTTTGCTCACCAGTGGGAGTGGGGAGCCTTGAGCAGCCTACCTGTCCTTGGGGGAAGTGACCTCAGAACAAGAAGCTGTAGTAATTGGTTGTTTGGGACCATTTCTAGCTCTTTTGTAGTTCACTGTTTAAAATCTGCGTTTGCATGGCTTTGAGCGGTTGTGCGCATAGCACAGCGCCAGTTAAACAAGGTTAAACTTTTTCTGGCTCCGCCAAGTCTGCTCTTCAAATTTTCCCTTAAGGAAGCTCTACTCTTAGTATAACCAGACTACTCACTGTATTATAAGCCTAGCACTTGTTCTCAATACTTCTCTACTAAGTAAGCACTCTCGTACTAAGTAAAGTACTTACATCTACTTACCACCCCTGTGAATATCCACTTCCCTTAAAGGTATACCACTCCCTTATACTGTTCTAGCATGTCAAGTGGTAGATTACTGGCGTTGTCTCCAGTTCAGCTGTTCAACCTGGGTATCTTGAGACAATGCTACAATTGTCTCATGTACACAGATAACCCTCTCTTCCTCCCAACAAACACAAATACATGTGAGAAATGCAATTATATAGCCAAACCGGAGGCTGAACTCTCTCAACTCAGGGCTGGCATGACCAGACAGGAGGAGATGGCAACCACACACACAACAATCCCAGTCCCACATAGACCTACCACAACTGCAAACCAAACACATAAAAACACAAAGACATACTCGGAGGCTCTAATAAAAAACTTACCAAAACAACAGAGGCTCCCAAAGCAGACATCCAAAAATCCACCACCTCAAAACAAAACACATGCAACACGTACTTCAATAAATCAGTGTGTCGACCAATCGCAGCCCTTAAGGCCAAACACCTTGCCTGATACACTAGTAATAGGTGACTCCATAGTCAGACACACTGATGTCCCACTGACCAGGCTGAACCAAGGAGAAGGTGACTGTGAGCTGTCTATCGGGAGCTAGGATCCACCACATAACACACGCACTCAGGTCACTCCAAAGCAAGTACAAATACGACTCCGTCATTGTCCATGCTGGTGTGAATGACCTGAGACGTACCTCCCTGGACTACATGAAAAGAGACAGAGGAGCTTTCCGATTATGTAGCCCAGGCTGGTATGACCCTGACCCTGAGCACCATCTTGCCCTCACCAAGAATGATACCACAATACAAAGACAAGATGATCAGCTTTAACAATTAGCTCAAGTACTGGTGTCATTCTAAGGGGATCCAATGTCTGTCTGCCTGGGATGATATGTTGGACAAGCCACGCTGCCTTAAGGGATGGCTTACACCTGTCACCACTGGGCTTCCGGATATTGGCTAAGGCTCTTGCCACCCCATAGTGCCTTTTTAGGCAAGGCTCAAAAGACAAACCCACCTCCTTAGAAAACAAAATGGAAAAAACTAAGGGTAATGCTGCTCAACGCCAGAAGTCTAAATATCAAGATGCAGGCACTTGATGCACTCCTCAGCATGGAGAACATCGACGTCTGTGCAGTAACTGAAACCTGGTTCAAGGCTCCTGAGAGCACCCCAGCGCTACCAGGCTATACCTCGTATCATGCTTTTCGGCCCCAAAACCCGGGCTGAACCACAAAGGGAGGGGGAGTGTCCATATTCATAAAGGACACCCACACCTCCAGATTAGTAGCAACACATGAGGCATCAGAGACCATACAGGTGCAACTAACCATAGGCAAAACTGCTATACAACTGGTAGCATGTTACAGACCACCCATGTTACAGACCACCCTCCCAATCTCAAGAACCCCACTCAGCCTTCCTGAAGACATTGGAGGATATGAATGTATCACAAAATACCATCATACTGGGAGACTTCAACTACCCAAACATAGATTGGGTACATTATTCTAGCCCTAATACCCTAGCCCAAAGGTTCCTGGAATTCATAAATTCAAATGCACTGGAACAACTAGTCACCTCTCCCACTAGGGGAGACAATATACTAGACCTGATCATCACAAACATGGGGACAAAATGCTCCACACCGGAAGTATACCCCTCACTAGTGAGATCTGACCACAAACTAATCACCCTGGATATACATATCCCACCTCCACCCCCAGCACAAAAGACCCCAGTAAAAAACTTCTCAAAAGCAGACTTCACTCTTCTTAAGACTGAGATGGTATCCTTTAAGCCCACTGTGCCAGTGGATACCACATCCCACAATGCCGAATCCTTCACAGATGCTTTCTATGGACATCTCCAAGAATGCATGGATCATGCAATCCAAAAACAAATGCAAGTCCCTCCCCACCAAATGTAAGCGTCCTGTCTGGTGGACCTCAGCCATAAACAAATTGTATAACAAAAGAAGGAAGCTACTGCACGTCAGAGTGAAATCCCATGAAGGGAAGACATCTCTGATCAACATTAGCAGAAAACTACGTTCTCTCATATAAACATCCAAGGCAAACTTTGAGAGAAAAATCGCTAAGAACACTAAAGATAACCACAAAGCCTTCTTCAGCTATGTTAGAAACCTGGGCGGAAACCCTCAGATATGCTCAGAGTTGGTTCACAACAACAAAAAATACACTGAACCCACAGATATTGCTAACATTCTAGCTGACAGGTTCAGTGCAAATTTCTCCCCTCCTTCACCCCTAAAAGAAGAAATACTTATCCCAGCTGAATGTAATCTCCCTGTCATCTCAGATGTCCAAGTGAGAACCGCCCTAAACAAAGCAAAAAACACAGCATCAATGGGACCTGACGGTATCCCGGGGTGCGTGTTACGTGAACTCCAAGAGGAGCTAAACCCACACATAAAATGCTATTTAACCTTAGCCTTACTTCGGCATATGTACCTGAACACTGGCGTACAGCAACAGTGGTCCCATTCCACAAGGGGGGTGCCTCTACAGACCCTGGAAACTACCGCCCCATAAGCTTAACTAGCCTGGTCTGCAAAGCTATGGAAAGAATCATTATGGAACTCATAAACAGAGACATAGGGGACCTACAGACACTTGACCCCACCCAGTTCGGCTTTGTAAAGGGCAGATCCTGCCTTTTAAACCTGGTTGACTTTTTCGAAACAGTCACTAGAGCCATCGGTGAGGGCAAAGCAGTCCATACAGCATACCTGGACTTGGCTAAGGCCTTCGACACAATACCCCACTCAGGCATCATAGATAAGCTAAACAGCTTAAAAGTAAACCCTTATGTCACTAGATGGGTTGCAAACTGGCTAAAGGACAGAACCCATAAAGTTAAAATCGCTGGAGCAATGTCAGACTCAAAGCCAGTCACAAGTGGTGTCCCACAGGGATCTGTCCTGGGACCCCTCTTGTTCGGCATTTATTTCTCAGATGTTAAAGCAAACATGGGAGGGCTGTGGCTGACATAGTTCGCAGATGACTGCAAACTAGGCGCCATAGTCGATACACCAGCAGACACACACATCCTACAAAAAGGCCTCACTGAAACGGACAACTGGTGCCGTAGTCACGGCCTTAAACTAAATGCCAAAAAATGTGTAGTCATCCCTTTTGGAAAAAACAAAGTACCCACAAATTTTCACATAGACAGCAACCTACTGAGTACGGAAAAAGTAATCTGAGACCTAGGGACCCAAGTAGACAGCGACCTCTCATTTGACACCCACGTTGCCAAAGTGGTTAGAAAAACATTCTACCTTGCACACCTCATCATGAAGAGATTCACATCCAGATCCAAGGATGTCATTGTACCCCTATAATTCCTCCCTCATCAGACCCATGATTGAGTACAATGCCCCATTTGGTATGTACCTCACCCGGCATTTGCAACAGCTGGAGAGACCACAAAAGTACCTCACCAAAAGGATCAAGGATCTCCAACATATGTCTTATTCTGCCAGACTAAAGAAACTTCAGCTCTATTCAGTAGCATACCGCCTGCTCAGAGGTGATCTCTGCCTGACGTACAAGGCCATGTCCAATCAGGATCTGATGGACATGCTCCACCTCAAAAAATCCAAATCCATCAGGACCACAAGAGCTAAAGACTTAAACCTCGGCACAAGTATGAATAGGACATGCTGGAGAGATAGATTCATAACCCAGAGGCTTCCCATGCTTTGGAACAGGATCCCAGTTCGTATTAGGCAGAGCCCCTCACTGACTGTCTTCAAGAGAAATCTTGATGAGTGGATGGGAGATCGTAAGTTTACCCCAGGGGTCACATCTGTGTCACTGCTAGACAGGGGCACAGTAAACTAATTCTATTATATAAGGGGACCTTCATTGTGTCACTACTTGACAGAGGCACAGTATTCTAGATTTATTCTGTACATTTTTGTACCATTTCATGGGGTGGCAAAAGCCACATCACTATGACTAGGCTTACAAATGCCCCAGGGCAGATAGCCTAGTACTATACTATGAAACTATGAAACTATGGAACACTAATTACAGGAAAGGTAGGAAACAGGCTTACAATTTTTTTTTTCAGAAAAGTAGCAAAAACAGTAGTAAAAACAATTCACATGCAGTGCAAGCTGGCACACTTGAGTATGTAGCGATGTTAGTCCACACACAGTTTGAAAAAGTGTAATTAAATTAAGAAGGAGGAAAAGCAAGTGCAGAAACGGTTTATTAGGTAGAATGCGGTAAAGAGATGGGACTGGGGGAGTGTCCTAGATCAAATCTACAGTGGGGCGGGCACTGCAAAAGCCACCAAATTTAAACTACTACCAGAACAGGGAGGGGGGTTGGGGAAAAGTTTCAACAGAGATGTGAGGAATCAGAGTGCAAATTATAAAACCCAAAAAATATATACTGATCTCTGTGTATTTGCAGAACACTAAGACAACAGATATCTAAGCAACAATTTAGCTCTAGCTCTATAATACAGAATAATACAGAAAAATATACTCAGCTCTATATATTTGCAGATATTCTTGTAAGGCTGTTCCACTTTAAATGCAGACTGCTGCTATTAACAGTTCAAATTAAGGGAACCTTGAGTTAACAACACACAAGCAATAGAAACCACAATGAGGGGAGGGTGGGGAAGAAAGATTCAACAGAGATGTGAGGAATCAGAGTGCAAATTATAAACCCAAAAAATATATACCGATCTCTGTATATTTGCAGAACACTAAGACAACAGATATCCAAGCAACAATTTAGCTCTATAATACAGAATAATACAGAAAAATATACTCAGCTCTATATATTTGCAGATATTCTTGTAAGGCTATTCCACATGGTTGATAATTATATATTACTCTTAATGAGAATAACTAGGATCATAGTATAGATAATTTGAAGGGACTCCTGCAATGGAAAAAGCATTTAGGAGCTGCCTTTGTCCATTAGTAGTACAGGGGGCAGTCTTGTGGTAAATTTTCTGTTTCCTTTCCCATCTGTAGATCAGAGTTGCATTTGAATATGGACGAGGAAAAAAATTTGTTTTATGTGGGTGGGGAGTCTGTTCCACAGCAGTGGTATCTTCTGCGGAATATACCTGTTGCTTCAAACTGTTTTGCTAACATTGCAGAAGAGTTTTAGACACCTAGACTATGTATTTCTGATGCTATTTGACTTGCTGATGTGCAGTAAATCTGTCAGTAGGTGGTCAGAGGATGCCTTGCATGGCAGATATAGGCCACCTCTTAGCAGTCTGTAGGATACAGAGTATAGTGACAGGGCTTTGAGTCAGTCCATGAAGGACATATTGTTTGGGTCTTGTATCTTTTTAGTAGTGTATGTCTGTGGTGTTCCATTTGTTGCATATGTCTGGACCGATACATGCCAAAATGGGCATTATATTCAATGATTGGCCTTATGAGGGATGAGTAAAGGGGAGGCTATGACAACCCTAGATCTAGACATAAAACCTTTGTTTATAAGCTGTGCCATATGGAAGGACTTTCTTACAAAAGTGTAAACATGTTGGTCAAAAGTTAGGTCACTGTCCACATAAGATCTCAAATCCCAAACAACTGGGTCAACTCTTAGGGCTGTATTGTCATTGTGGTCGTTACCTAGGGTTGGTGACTTCCCAAAGGATACAGTAGTGCATTTTTTTGGCCTTTAGTTTCAGACCATGGTTTTGCCATCAGTTGTTTGTTTGGGACAAACCTTCCTGCTGGATGGTGAAGTAATTTGGGGATTCTATGACTGCTCCTACCTTGCAGTCATCTGCAAATGTAGTCAGAGTCCTTTGGTGTTGGCTTTAGCTTCAGAAAAGTAGATGTCAATCAGGAAAGGTCCCTGCACAGAACCCTAGGGAACTTCACTGGTGACTGGTCTCTTTGTGGAGGTAAATTTCCCTATTTTGATTATCTGTCCTGTCACCCAGTTGGCAATTTAGCTGGTGATATAAGGGTTTATTCCCAGTTTATTTAGCTTTTCTAATATGCCCGAGTGTAGAATTGTGTCAAAAGCTTTGGCCAGGTTGGGGAGTGCAGTATGTACCATTTTGTCTTCATTTATTCTTTTGGTGACCTTTTCAAAAAGAAATCCACCAGTTTGAGTAAGCATGACCTGCCCTTGACTAATCCAAACTGGGATGGGTCCAGTGTTTGGAGGTTCACTATGTCCTGTTTGATTAATTCCATGATAAGTTTTTCCTTGGCTTTGCATACGAGGCTGGTCATACTTATGGGTCTGTAATTGCCTGGGTCTGTGGAAGGTCCTCCCTTATGCGAGGGTGTGACTGTAGCTGTTCTCCATTTTCTTCATTTGAAACCTATATGGAGACTGAGATTGAACAGTTTTGTTAGGGGTGTGAATAAATCATGCTTCATGCTATTTAAGATGCACTCAGGGATATTGTCAGGACTTATCAATGCATTTTTTTAAACTTTTGATAGCGCTTTCAGTCCATAGTTGGCTAGTATAGATTACCTAGGAAAATGGTACGGAATTTAATGCGGAGTGATTCTAACTCCGTAGATAGGCATTATGCCCCCCTTCTGTCATAGAGGGAGTTCTCTAGTTAGATAATATATGGTGTAGGACCTTTCTGATGCTTACTTCTACATGAAGAAGCTGTAATGCATCATGCTGCTTTGTCAGCCTTGATGCGAGTCTCTTCTGTATGTAGATTGAGACACACTACCTTTTTTCACCTTCTGCACAGTGGCTGGTCTAAATATGTGGAAGGCGTTCTAGCCCTGTACAATCAGAGTGCGCACCACTATTTTTACCATGTCCCAGTCACTGTACAGATGGATGCTAAGGGTTTGTAGGGAGTGGACTTCCTTGTTTAGGTTCCTAGTATTCATCGGTAACATCTTCATACTTTCCTTTGCCTGGGATAGCTTTATCAGGTTGGCATTGCCTAAAAAAGGCACTATGGGGTGGACAAAGTCTTTGCTAATAAAAACCCTAGAGGGGGACAGATGCAGGCCATCCCTGGTGAAGCAGCATGGTCTGTTGATCATATACCCCTGGGCTGACAAATATTGAACCCCCTTTGAATGACACCAAAAAAACCCTAAGCCAATTAACTTGGTTATTTTTTGCTCATATCGCTGCACCATCTTTTGGGGGGGGGGGCGGTAGAGTGCTGCTCAGTGCTAATGGTCATCCCTACCTTGAACACATGGTGTGCAAACTCATTCATGTCTCTTTTCATTTAGTCCAGGGAGGTACACCTTAAGTCATTGTCACTGTCGTGAACTATGACAGAGCCATACTGGTATTTGTTGTTAAAGGACTTGAGTGCATGTGTGATCTGAGGGATCCTCACACCGGGCAAGCAACCACCCGTCCCTCTTTCCTTGCTCAGCCTGATAAGAGGCACATCTATATGACTTACAGTGGACTCGCCTATAACAAGAATGCTTGGTTGCAAAATATATCAACACTCGAGTCCAACAATGAATCAGCTGAACAGCACGAGTATAACAGAATTCACTAAGGGGTGAATGAAAGATGTTGCCAGTTGAAAAAACTTGTATAAAAACCACTTTATTATAAATTATGACAAGGTTAAGCGCTTTCATCTAAACACATAGACTTCATCAGAACACTGTCCTTACAAATTCATACATTTTTATACTACATTCATACTAATTAATGCACCAATCATACAACAATTCAACCAGCATATAATTAAACTATATAAAAATAAGAGTCTACTGTTCCCATTTCAATATACTAGTATATATGGTACTGAAATCACTAATGCTTCTAATACATTAACACACACTATAAAAATATGTATATACATTCAAATATTGGTTTACTTATATAAGCTTTTTATACATTTGTAAACCTCTCTAAAAAATATCTTAAAAATTAAACCTTATTCAACAATATAGGTTTAATCGTAATGTATTCATTAATTCCTGGTGGTGAGGTTGCATTCAATAAAATTTGCCATCTAACCTCTTTCTCTCCCAGAGTATGCTTGATACTCCCACCTCTTTGTGATGACTTCACCACTTCCAGTATTGCAAACTTGAAAGTATTGCAATTGGAACTGTCCCGTACATGTCTAAATACGGCATTATTCTCATCCCTTTTCTTTATTGCATACAAATGCTCATAAATCCTGTTTTTCAATTTTCTTCCTGTTTGACCCACATAAAAACTAGGACAGGTGGTGCACAGAGCCAGATATATAACATTGGTAGTATCACAATTGCCACGACAAAAGTGCAAAATATTTTTGCTAATATTGTGTAACTGCACCTCCTGGTCCTCCATAATAGCCTTACATTGATTACAGTGTCCACATTTCCGTGTGCCTGTCAATTGTCCTTTAAACCTCTCTATATTATGTTCAAATTTATTCTTAAGGTTAAACCCCACACTATTAACAAACATGGGTTCGTTGCCCACTAAAGCCAATATTGCATCATCCCCCTTTAAAATATTCCAATTCTTCTTGATAATATGTTTTATATCCTCAGTATAATAACTAAAGGGTAAAATACATGCCGTGTGGAAATCCCTTTCATTTCCTTGACTGTTGGTTATACTTATATTGTCTATACCCACTCCTAATAAAGGTTTATATTTAATGCCCCACATTTTGCTCACATACTCTATAGCATCCTTAATAACATATTCAGGGTATCCCCTCTGCCTAAACATATTGCCTATTGTATTCAACTCCATCACCATCTCACTATACTCTGAAGCCATTCTGGCAGCCCGAGTACACTGACCCTTGACTATGTTATTTTTTAACCTAACTGGATGACAACTGTTGTATTCCAGGTATGTGTTACTAAATGTCTCCTTCCTATATATATTGGACTTAAAACCATTAGGTGTTAAGGTAATGTAAGTATCTAAATATGCAATGCCATCCGTGCTGTATTTATGTGTAAAACTCAAAAAGGGGGTGGATGTATTTATATATTGTATAAATTCAGGGATAACAGTGTTGTCCCCCTCCCATACTATAAATACGTCATCCAAGAACCGTACATACCTTTGGATGTACTTCATGTATCGACTACTAAAGATAACTTCATGCTCCCAGTCTAGGAGAACCATATTAGCATATATAGGCTTGGTTGGTTTGATGCCTGTCTTACAGGCTCAGCATCTGTGACTTTGGAACTCCTTGTGTTTGTGAAGAAGTAGGCCTAACGTGCTGAATGAGCTCTGTGCTTGTGTTGTGCTTTGGAGGTCTTTGAGGTTTAGACAAGTTAATCTGTGGGACATCATCTTATGATGGGTTATCTGTATGATGACGGCTTTAGAGAGGTGTGATGTTCTGCTGACAATTTTGGTGTCCGAGTTTACTGTATGCAAGATTTTTGCCTCCAAGGATATTATATATGTATGTGTCTCACACACACTAAGTTCTTACATTGTCTCAAAATACCCATCTCAGATAGGCTGGTTAGAGGTGGTGTTGGGAAGTGCTGGTCCATGATACCGACAGGAATGATGCAGGTGGCAGGGGTAATTACAACTGCTTGGAGTTCAGTTTTAGAATAATGTTTAAGTAGACTTGCTACTGAATATTTAAATTTCAATACAAAACAATTAGCCTGGAGACCTTCTGCCACCAAACAAGAACCAGTAAACTAATTATAGTAAAAAATTATACTGAAATCAGTGCAGGCAGCGCAGGTGTACTCATTGTTAAGCAATTTTATCAAAGGTCTTTTAGCCTGGTTAAGTAGTTTAATGGGAGAGACTTTGAAAAATGATACTTATGTGCTTATTGTCAACAGCGACATGGGGAGAGAGAAGGACTTGTGTCAAATTATCATAAGGGGTACGCAACAACAGATACATTTGGTTTAGGAATACAACTACAACAGGGTGATTGGGAGAGAAAAACAATTAGACCCTTAGCTCTGAGCTAACTGGCCTGGAAACTCCCTTATTGAAGATAAGTCCTGAACTAGCCTCGTATACACTCAGTACGTAAGAATGAAACTGTGGTTTAATAACATCAGACCATTTAAACATCGAAAATGCAGTGCAAGTATGTGCTAGAATTACTAATATAGGCTTAAAGGTCTTGGCTAAAGCAGAGACAGACTCATAAAATTAATTTAAAATCAGATCAAGAAATGAAAATGACTTATTTTTCTCTGTGTAAATGGAAATATTGCAATGTTTTCTTAACACATTTTCTTTTAGTATATGCCAAAGGACCAAAGCTAGGTGTATCGGTAATTCAACAGCTTTTGTCTTCTTTGCTGCTTCTGAGAACTGCAAGGAATTTTATGTATTCGGACATCTCACAAACTGTCAGTATGAATTAATGAACATGTTCTAGTTTGGAAAAAGAAATACATGAAAAAATGCTTTGGCAAGGTATTCATTACAATGTAAATAAATTTCTTAGTGACATCCATCAAAACTTATACCACCCCAACTTGCTAATGGCAACTATTGACATTATAGAGTTGTTTCCTAGTATTCCCCACTCGACAGGATTGGAATGGTTCAACGAAGTCTTAGCAACAGAATCAGAACTAGGTAACAGTATGGTTAATTTATTGGTGGAATTCATGGAAGTGGTGCTTAACAATAATTTTGTATACTTTAATGGAGAGATCTTCAGGCAAAAGAAAGGTGTAGCAATGGGCACAGCATGTGCCTCGACATACGCTAACATAGTGCTACACCTATGGGAGAACAAGTACATCTTTTCATCTAGTTGGGTGGGGTGAATTGTTTACTACAAGCGATATTTGGATGACATCTGTATACTGTGGAATGGTGACACAGACAGTTTTTTAGATTTTGTCACTTATATTAATTCCACCACAGATTTTTTAGCCTTTACATATGAAGTGAATGAAAAATCACTAAACTACTTGGATGTCCTTTTAAGTAAAGATCAGGTTAACAATCCTTTTCAGCCCCAAATTTACAGGAAGAAAACCTTTTCTAATACTTTTTTGCACTTTGATAGCGGTCATCCATTTTATCAGAAAAAAGGTATAATAAAGGGACAACTTATTCGAGCATCCAGGATGACAAGTACTTCAGAACTTTTTTTGAATGAGGTTAATTTTCTAAAAAAACTTTTTTTAGAAAGGGGCTACCCAGTTTACTTGGTGGAAAATTTGATAAAGGAAGTATCACATGAGAGGGAATCTAAATACCCACCATTACTTGGAAAAGGTAGTGGTTTGAACCCAACCAATGCCACTAACCAACGGTTACAAAGCAGTAATTTTGTTTACACCTACACTAGAGATTCACAACAAATAGAAGCATCCATTCTTGCATATTGGCCACTCTTGACATTGCAAGATGATATTAACAAAATTATCCCCGACAAACCTGGATTTACAAGGAGGAGGGACACCAATTTAAAGGGTTTGTTAGAAAGTAGTCATATGTATAAAAAGGATTTGTATCTTTCCAATAAAGTGGGTACCTTTAAATGTGGTGCATGTAATCAATGTGCCTATATACATGACCACAACAATCTTTTTATCCCTTCTAGAAATTTTTAGAGTTAGTACCCAAGGTTATTTTAACTGTGCATCCAAAGGGGTAGTTTATCTCGGCACCTGCACCGAGTGCTGTAGTTTCTATGTAGGTAAGACCAATAGACCACTAAGAAAAAGGATATATGAGCATCTGTATGAGATCTCAAAGAAAAAAGATACTAACGCCTTTTATAAACATTCTTTGGTATGTAGTAATATGAATTTAAAATTTCTAGTTTTAGAATAAGTCACTCAGGACCCCAGAGGGGGTGACTGGGAGACTCGTTTGGAAAACAAAGAATTGATATGGCAACTGAAACTAAATGCTACGAAAATTCCAGGTTTGAACGACAGTACTAGCATAGCCAGTGTTTTAAAATTAAATAGAGAGAAATTATGAGTTTGTTACATATTACTTTTTGGGCTTTTATTTTACTAGATTGAGAAGTTTTTACTTTTATTGTATCTTATTGTTTTGGTACTCAAAGGTTTAATACTACCTCAATCAATTTTTTTTACAATTAAATATGGTTTAATGTTTATGCATTTAACATTATATATTGCCATCACAGAAAATGCTTATGAACACCATTCATGAATTTTTATTTGCCACACGAGTTTAATGTGATAAGCGAATGTATTTATTTATTTATTTATATTTTTTATACATATAACTGTTTTGCATATACACAAATATATATATTTTTAAATGCATTTTTAGACTAAATAATTTAACTTATTAATTGTGTAAAGAACTCACTAGCCTGATGCTAGATTTGGTGCTATGGAGGACACTGGTACTTTAAATTTGTAATCACAATAATCGCAACTGCAAATGAATTAATTATATTGTTAATTCCAAGTGGTATATAACAACTTAGTTTTGGACTGTTTTTTATCTTGACAAAGCCTGGTAGGAACCAGGCAAAAGCGCTTGATGGATTTTTTACTATTTTAAGGATTAAAAGTTGTTGAACATTTCTAAGCTATTTTGCTCATCATTTCCTTTAGTTTGACACGCACTGGATCCTTCGAACCAAGTTTCTTCACCTGTGGAGTTTTATTTGCTTTGGTACTTGTATCAGCGTGGACATTCATTACAATGTGACAATTTTAAGAAATGTAAGCAGAATGTACTAGAACGTGTGACTTGGGCATTAGAATGGGCGATTTTGAAGAACTCCTGGATGAAAAAGAAATGGAATGACAATTACAAATGGAAGCAGATAATTATCTGAGTTTAAATCAATGGATCAGGATGAAAGCTGTATTAAAACTCATATTCATTGGTTGAAAGGAATAGTTTTTGCATTCTGGTTTTGTTTTTGTACATTGCCATTTTTTGTCCACTGTTTTAAACATATTTAATTATTCAGCGTCTGTGCATTTTGTTTGGGTTCCACCTGTGTCCCTCTTGGACAGGGGCAATAGGTGCTGATTGTGGAAATAAGGGTAGAACTTGGCTGGGCTTGTAAGGGGCCCTAGGACCATTAGCCTAGTACCTTCCTATGATCCTATATTTTGTGATTAAGCAAGGTTAAGAGCTAAATGAGTATTTTGGTTTTATTCTGATGCAGTCTCTTATTTTAGTTGGATGAAAGTACTTAAGAGGTGGTATTTTATTACTGGGACTGCTTTTTTTGGGTTTGTTGGTGTGCATTTTAGATTTTCTTATACCTAACTTTGGAGCAACAGTTAGCATTTTTCCAGTTAAAACTATACATTGATGTTAATGAAGTAGCTGTTTTTTTCTGAATAGGCAGGCTATGCAAGATGTCACAAAATCATCTTTATTCTGACACCATGTAGTACCTAATGTACTTCCAAAGCAGTATGGTCATGGATGGGACCCTAATAAGGAGGCAGGGCACCCAAGCGCACGCACACACACACACACACACACACACACACACACACACACACACACACACACACTTTTACTATAGAAGACTGCTCTGCAAGTCAGATTCATGTGACATAAAGCTGTAATGTCAATTCCCCTGCTTAAAAGAAACTGTACTATATGCAACAAATACTATATGTATACTATGCCATTTATAACATAGACTAAATTTATACTTTATAGAGGCACATCCCCATGCAACAACCAACCAACCAATTCTAACCACTCTAATTGCATTTCCTACTACAAGTACCTACTTTGCCTCCAAACTCCCAATAATTATCGAATCCAACCACTTATTTCCATCTTATAGCTCCTCCCCTTTTTTCATGTAACCCCTCACTTGCCACAATATCAAACTACTTCCATGTCTTCTCACCACTAGAACTTACTAGATTACAAACTACAAGCTAAGAAAAATATTAATGTTGTCTTTTCCTACTTCTGCTTCTAATGCCTGCTTTGATCACTTATTATCATATCACTTCACTTTACTCCACCATGACTACAAAAATCGGGTACACACCTGTTGCACTCTGGCTCACTCTTACACCTTTTTCCATACTATTGTTTTCAGTTCCTAAAGCCTCACTACATCCCCTATAGCCACATCAACTCAAATTTCTCTGCCACTACCAAACTACTCAACTGTACAAATTATTTTGCTCTCATCACTCTAACAGACAGCACTTCACCCAGACTCTCAACTCTTTCACGTAAATGCCTAGAGCATATGTAATAAAATTCCTAGTGGCGGCACACAATCCTGGCAAATTAGCCATTACTGAGATGTGGCTTAAATCCACAATTTCCTCTACAGAATACTACCATCTGGTTACAGCTTATCCAACCGGCACAAAAAAAAGGGAGGGGGGTGGACTGGCACAGCTCTACTCTACCTGAACAACCTCCAATTGTCTCTGTATCTAGAAGCAGTTCTATCCTTCTCAAAACCAGAAATTCTGATCTCCTTCCTCTAAAGGTCAACAGTGACAAGTCTGTATGTATAACAGTCCTCTGTATCCCACCATCATACAGTTAAAACTGTGACATACTGGAAAACTTTCTGTCCTGCATGTTTTCCAATGTACCATGTAAACCATCATCCTAAATGAAGTAAACATTAATTGGCCCACCACAACTCTCCCCAATCAGCATGATTGTTTTGGCCTATTCTGTTTATTCAATTAATCAACTCCAACACTTGATACATCGAAACTGCAGGTTAAACATCCGTACTTGACTGGATCATAACTAATAATCTAACCAGTGTCAGTCACACAGATGTCCTACCAAACAGCCTAAGTGAGCAGCATCCAGCATTTGCTGTATGCTGCCTAGCCGAACACAACAGGGCAGCAATATATAAACCTTCCAGAAATCTTTCTAATTAAACAGAAACTTTCTTCCTATCATCCCTCCAGGCCTATAACTGGAGCACACTAAAGCTTCTGCCACTAGATGAAGTTGTCCTCCTCTTCAGTAATACTTTCCCAAACTCTTCTGCCCCACTTGAACACAAAAGTCAAATATACCCTAGCCTCTAGCTCTCACTACCCTCTAAACAGCGTATGTGCCCAAGAGGTAAAGCATGGAATACCTTGCAAAACATTAACATCACAAACAACTATGAGCAGTAGTGTCACCTTTGTAAAACAGCTGAAGCCTATTAGTAATAACTTAGACAGAAAAGATATTTCATCTCTCAAGAAAACCTTATTTCCAAATCCCTTAAACTGTTTTGGTGAAATATTTCAAAACCTCTAAACCCAGGCAAACCTGCTTAACCTAACCATCTCCCAACCAAGTCTGACTTCAACTTAGCTTGAATTTTCCCCTCTTTTTCATTTCTGCTACATCTCTCTCTAGCACTAATCACAGTACAGATCCTCTGCAATCTCCAACATCTCACAGTTAAAGTACTTTTGACTTCAAATCATTCTGCACCAGTGCCATCAAACAATAGCTCAAAAAATGTAATAGTAACCACCACAACTCCAGATAATCTCCTTGCTGAATATCTCATTCTATCGTCTGGTATCCTACACCCCCCGTCTCTAACTTTAATTAACAGATATATTTAAGAAGCTTTTGTCTCTTCCATTTGGAAGGCATCCTCCATCCTCCCACTACACAAAGATGGTCCATCCACTGATATCTCTAACTTTAAACCCATAGTAATTTTTCTCACCCTTCTCAATAATCCTAAAGAACTGCAACCACTTACAACTGTAAGTTTGCTGTTCAAGCACAGGTCCCTCCCAACACGCCAAATGGTTTTTGACTGTTTGACAGCAACAACACAGTTCTCCTTTCATTTTTCAACACAGTAAATACCTCAGGAACAAAAATCTCCTTGATCTCTTAAAAATGTTGACACTGTCTCTCACATCTTTCTTCTCCTCCTCCACAGGCTCACCAGTAAAGACCTATCAAACAGAACCACCTGTGGTTAAAATCCTACTTTGCCATAGAACGCAAAGTGTAAAATGGCTACAAGCCACATTCACATACTTTTCCAACCCTGTTAGCATTCCTCAAGGGCATAACCTTGGTCCACTCCCCTTCAATATATTCATTAATGCTATTCTCACTGCGCTAACCAATTCCAGCATGATCTAGTTTGCAGACAACTCTGTCATCTCCCTCTATCTCTGGACTACAAAAAAAAAAAAAAAAAAAAATCGCTCAACATTCCTTCACATCTTTGGAATCCTGGTTTCTAAAATCTGTGCACTAAAACCAGTATCAAATTAGCTCAACCCATTTAATTTCCAATCATTTGATGCTACAACATTTGAACTACTTACCACAGTAAACTGCTTGAAATCACTGTTCACTGTTGATGAACACCTCAAATTTGTTCTACAAATCTAGTAAGTAACCCAAAAGATGAAACAAAAATTAGTTATGCTTTATCAGTCCCAACAATTTAAGGAGAGAAAGACGCTAGTACTGCCTACCTTATTCCTCCCCTGATGCAAGCTTCAGCAATTTTTATCAGCTTACAGCCAGTACAACTCTTAAGATGTGAGAATTTGTACAAGATTGTTGTGTTTAACACTAACCTTTCCAACAGAAAGCACCACTGTGTTGCTCTTAGACAGCTAGATTGGCTCAATTTCCCCACCCTTCTAAAGCTCAGCTGTCTAAATAATAGTGCAAACAATTGTACTCCAACTACAAATAAGTCCCTCTGTCAATAATCTCTTACAGCGGTATAACCCTTCACTTACTCTCCCTGCCTGTATGTTAAATATCTGATAAATGTGACTCCCCTCACATAACTCTCCTATATGCTTGCCATGTAGCTCTAGAACTTCCTTCCTACCTCATAAACTAAACTGACCAGTAACCTTTCTTCTTGACACATGGCAGTGTCACTGCTTTGAAGCACCAGAATAGCTTTCCACTTCCTTCTGCCTCCCATGTCTCTATTCTTCACCTTCCTCATATTGCCACCGCCATGGCATACTTGCTTTTCTACCTTATCTCAAACTCTTTATCTCTTCAACCACTACTGTCCTTATTCACGTCCTCTCCAAATATACTTGCCATTCAGTTCTCCCTACTTTCATCTTGCTGAAATTTTTATCTTGCACCTCACTGAGCAACTTCTATAGTACTGTACACTTCTCTGTCCTTGGCTTTTGTTTGCTTAACACTACAGAAGGATGTTTTATTCTCTTTCCTTTAAATAATAGTGTCTGCCCCTACTTGGATATCCAGCTTTTGCTTCCTCCTAATCACTTGACTGACTAAAAATATGTACCACCAGTCATGTTGTTGTTGTTGTCTCTTTCGGCTTTTCCCGGTTAGGGGTCGCCACAACGGAACTCCAGTCCGCTAATGATTGGCAGTAGATTTTTGCGTGCCGAGTTGCCGGCCCTGACGCACAACTTTCAACGAAGGTATGCCCATTCATGCATGGCTGTACACAGAAGACGCTCTAGTTGAGAATCGAAGAGGACAACATCTTACTGTGTGGCGACAACGTTACCGCAGCACCACCACCGCAGTTCTATGTACCACCAGTCATGTACATGTTTGAATTTATAAAAGACTTGCTTGAAATTAAATACAAAACAGTCTTTACATCTCTGCTTAATGTTATCTGTATGTTATTAGCTTTCAGTTGCTATGCTTTTTGTATCTATTGTTAACTTCTATAAAATTGTGTTTAATTACTTCATTTAACTGTGGAGCTGTATTATATGCATTGCTCATTGTTAGAAAATGCATTTAGATTATTTGTGTACTGTGGAGCTTTTCTCCCCAGGCCTCTGCTGAAAAGTGGTACAGTTCCTAGTTGAACTTTCCTGGTAAACAAATGTTAAGTAAATAATTCCGTGGACTGCAAGTGGTTGGGCATTGAAAGATAGATCAAGGAAAGGGTGGCACAAGCAGAGGGTCAAAACTCAGGAGTCGTCTGCAGTAGTTGTGCATACCTGATAAAATGTTAGTTTTCTTCCATCAGTTTCCCCATACTCTTTTAATTGATCCATTTCACATGATTATAGGCCATGATTTGGGTTGTTTTCTTGTTTTGTGGTCAGGAAAACTGCTTTTGAGTGCGCTCAGTTGGCTAGATATATATGACGAGAAGTAGATACAAACCTGATGATAAAAAGTTTGTGAACAGAGAGAAAGGGTAATATGCTAAGAAATGCTTCTGCTTCTTTTGGTGTTTGATGTGGCTTTCTGGCCAAACAAATTTCACACACACACATGTAACGCAAACCTAAAATAGGTGAAATGATGTGCAATGTATTACACCTTTTTGTAATCTTGTTGCAATAAATTTGGTCTTAAGCTAGGGGAAAGCTTTTATCTATTAAGTCAATTTTATTTGGTAATGTGTAGCTTCTTCTGTAAAGCAGACTTGAGAAATTCAGAGGGAACTGAAATGTACTAAAAGTGGCAGATTTTAAGATGCAAGGTCCGTGTGCAAGTTATTTTTTCTTCCCGTTTTAAAAAATCTGAGTTTTTTCATATATTTAGTAAGGTGTCTTTAAAATATGCACTAGGCATGTTTTTTTTTTTTTTAATTATTGAAAGATGTGTATCTTCCTACGGTGTTTTAGGGGGATTTCTGAGTTTTGGCAATTGTTTTGTTTGTCTTCCCATTATGTCATAGCTCTTTTTTGTTTTTGGCAGGTAATAGTAACAAGTAGTTCAGAAGAATTTGTTCGTGAAGCCAAACTCTCTTTAACTACCAAGACATACTGTGTGTTTCAGTGGGAAACTTCAGATTTCTTTCAGATTTTTAGGCAAGAAATAAAACCTCCTGACACCAGATGCTGTAGATTTCATAAAGAAATGTACTAAAAATATGTGATTGCTTGTTATGCACTAATAACAAAACTATTTATGGCTGTTGTTTTTTATGGGATAAGCGAAAAAAGATGTTAACTGTATAAAAGTAATGTTATAAAATTTAAAATATGCCACAATACACCTAATTATGGAGGCATCGTTAGTGTATTATGTAGTTTATGCATTACATAGTTACTTTTATGTACATTTGGTTCCTAATGAGGTCACCAATTATGATATCAAAGTCAAACTTCTGTTAGACTTTTTTTCACTTATTTGTAAACTGAGTGGGTTAGTAAGTTAACCTTTTCCAGCTGCAGCTAAAGTCACAGGTGTGTGCAGAAACATAGCAAATACAGCTGTTATATAGTTAACCCCTGTGGTAACACCTGAGAAGAAAGTGTGTTTAGGAAAGGTGTAAAATGGAATATGGCAAAAACTGACAGTGTGCATACATAATCAGAAACATACAATATTTATATTCTTGTTTCATCATGACATAGTGATAAAACCGAGAACGGCAACCAGTATTCAAAAAGGTGCGTAGTGAGTTCAGCCGTTTGTGCACCATTACCTTGTCATGGTGAGAAATCAGGCAAAACGCTGTCTACTGGAGTAAGGTAATAGCAGTCCACTCCAGTGTTTTTGACAAGAAGTCCCTATAAACAAAAGCACAAGAGACATTTAAAAATGACACTAGAAGCCGAAGGCCATCTGGTTTGAAGGGGAGGAGCAGGGGACAAATATGAATAGCTCTAGGGTTAATAACACAGACGAGTGGATTAAAGACAAAAGGAAGTCCATCTTATGAGATGCTGAGATGTGAAAGGAAAATCCTCCACTGCAAAGCATTGTACATCACTAAAATGTAAGAACTATGGACCAAGCCAAACCTGATGTGGTTAAGACTGAGATGACTGGAATAAACATTGGCACCCTGGGAAGTGGTGAAAAAGTGGACCATTTTTCATCAGATTGTCATCAATTCCTGCTGTGTGCAGGAATCTTGCAGGAAAAAAAATGGAATAGCCATTATAGTTGTTAAAAAGATGTCAAAATCAGTGTTTGGCTTCTACCTAAAAAAAAAAAATAGCTTGGTCTTGATTGGACTACAATGCATCCCAGTCAACAATGTAGTGATACAAGTTTATACTCCAATTACTGATGCTGAACAGGCGGAGGTTGACCAGTTTTATGGGGATCTGCAGTACCTTTTGAAAATAACTCCTAAAATATTGCATACATCCTAGGTGATTAGAATGCTAAAGTGGGTTGTTAATGTGCAATTGGAATAATGTGCAAGCTTGGCCTTGGATTACAGAATGAAGCGGGACATAGACTGTTAGAGTTCTGACCAGATAATTCAGTAGTAATAGCAAACGTCTTTCAAACACCTAAGAGTTAGCATTACACATGGATATCACCAGATATTAGACACAATATTGTGTAGTGGAGAAAGTAATGTAATCCACTCAAGTGTTTTTACAGGAAGGCCCTGTAAACAAAAGCAACTAGAGTCATCCAGTTTAAAATCATCTATAGGAAACACCATCACTTGGACTTTTAAGTGGTCTTCCCCTTCTCCTTCCCATCTAATAAGGATCTGGTATAATGGATAGGCACTTTCCTGTCATCTGTTTCTGGCCTGGTGGATATGGGCATCCTGAGGCAGTGTAGTAATTGCCTCATGCTCTCTGACAGCCATTTAATTTTAGAACAGTAAAACACAGCATGTCAGAGAGATGTAGGTTTGCAATGTCATTGAAGGTAAAGCTCTCTCACACACACACACACACACACACACACACACACACACACACACACACACACACACACACACGAAAAATGCAAACCAGGTTGTCAGCATTACACCCAAAACACTCACTAACAACACTAGGAGCAAACACATAGACCCGCATATGTGAAGGTACTCGCATATTATCTATCCAATCCTCCAAGACCTCCTAAAAGCATCTGTCAGTGGTCCTGCAGGCACTCAAAGGCAGCACCTCTCAGAACACACAACTCCAAAGATCATAGTAGCCCAGCTTCCCAGCCCTTAAGGCAGAAACTACACAGCCAAACTTTCTAGTTATTGGTGATTCCATTGTAAGGCATATTGATGTCCTTTCCCTTACCTGGCTAAACAAGGACATCCCCACACTGAGCTGTCTGGAACCGGGATACGCTAGATCATGCGTGCACGTAGGTCTTTAAACTGAAAGTACCAGTATGGCATGGTCATAATCCATGTAAGCATAAATGACCTTCTATGTATCTTATTGGACTATATGAAGAGAGACTGAATGTGTGTCCCAGGCCGGTATGAATCTAGCCTTGAATAGTATCCTACCTTCACCAATGATAATGCCACAGTACCAGCAAAAAAAATATTTACTTCAACAATTGGCTACTACTTAAATATACTGCTGCTCAGCACTAGGAGCTTAAATTAAAAAACTGCACTCCTTGGAGGCACTGGAGAATGCAGACATATATGCAGTCATGGAAACATGATTCAGAACCATAGAAAGCACCCTGACTATCAAAGGCCACAGTGCCTTTCAAACATTTCAGTCCTCCTCAGCTCAGGATAAAACAAAGGGAAGGTAGTGTCTTAGTGTTTATAAAAGGCATGTACACTGCTCGACTGGTCGAACAAGATTACTCATTTGAGCTACTCCATGCCCAACAAGCCATAAGTGCGACCCCCTATCATATCTTTGCTAGCTAGAGATCCCCTAACATGAGTCTGGAAAACCACACCTCCTACCTAAACCTACTGGAATCCCATAGCATTCAGCAATTCACTTGCTCAGAGGTTTTTGGACTTCAATGGAAACACCTTGAAACAACTAGTTAGCTCCTCAACTAGAGGTACAAATATTCTAGATCGTAGTACCCATGAACATAGGGGGATGCTGCTCCCTCCCATGCATTAACTCCTCCATGGTAAGATCTGACCACAGAATGATCTCCTTTCGTATTGTAACTAATCTAAAACCACCATCAAACTGTGCAAACCCATTAAGTACTTTGGTAAGGCCAATTACCTTCAGTAAAATGACAGCTTATTAAACTTCCAAGCCACTCCAAAACTGAATGACACTGAGGCCTTCTCTGAACTCTACACAAAAGCACTGCACAACCACATTCATAGCTGCATAAAGGAGGAAGTATCTGTCCAAGTCAAACCTTTGTTTACGGGCAAAAATAAACAACCCTGGTGGACCTCTAGCATAAATATGCTATTCAACAAAAGGAAAAAAAATCTCTCCAAAGCCAAGAAGGAACTGACAAAACAGTGCAAAAAGACATTCGCTAGTTTAAACAAACAAATTAGAGCTGGTCAAATCTGCCAAAGCAAACTATGAGGCAAAGATAGTCTCCCAGGTGAAAGATGACCATAATTTTTTTTTTTTTTTTTTTGTTAATTTTCATAACCTCAGGGGAAATGCTCAGCAATGTGCCGAGTTAATCATGAATGGGAACACACAACACCCAGCCTGAAATGATAGCAAACCTGCTAGCCTTTCCATGGTTCTGAACCATGTTTCCATGACTGCATATATGTCTGCTTCTCCGGTGCTTCCAAGGAGTGCAGTTTTTTTAATTTAAGCTCCTAGTGCTGAGCAGCAGTACCTTTGCGTAGTAGTGAGTGACTTTTGTTATGTTGAAGAGAGTAACAACTTAGCACAGCCTAAAAAAAAGGCACTATGGGGATAGATAGTTTTTGCCAGTGTCTGGAAGCCAAGTGGTGACAAGTGCAGAACATCTCTGGCAAAACATCATAGTTTGTCAGTCGTGTCTCCCCATGCTGACAGATGTTGGATCCCCTTGTTGTGACACCAGAAACTAAGTCAGTTGTTCAAGTCATTAATTTTTTTGCTGGTACTGTGCTATCATTGGTGAAGGTAGGATGCTATTCAAGGCTAGATTCATACCGTCCTGGGACACACATTCAGAGAGCTCCATCATGTCTCTCTTCATATAGTCCAATAAGATACGTCTAAGGTCATTTATGCTCACTTGGATTATGACCATGCCATACTGGTACTTTCAGTTTAAAGACCTAAGTGCACGCATGATCTAGCGTATCCTGGTTCCAGACAGCTCAGTGTGGTGATGTCCTTGTTTAGCTGGGGACAAGTGTCCCCCCATCACTTCCTACCACACTCAGAGAAATGCCCACAACCATCCCCCTATCGGTCATTACCAGGAAACGGGTCCTTACTGCACTCACTAAAGCTAAACACATAGCCTCCATGGGTCCTGACAGCATTCCAGGATGCTTCTTAAATAGCTTAAAACAGAATCTATCAAGGTCACTAAAAATCTTCTCTAAATCACAGCCTCCAGACAGGCTTTGTCTCAGAGGAATGGAGGACTGTAGCAGCTGTCCTTCCACACAAGATGGGACCCATCAACTGATCTAGGAAACTACAGACCCATAAGCTTGACCAGTGTTATCTGCAAGGCCATGGAGTGAATTATCATGGACCTGATTAATAATAACCTAGGAAATGCCCAAACACTGGACCAGACCCAATTTGACTTTGTCAAACAGAGGTCTTACATGCTGAGTCTGATGAACTTCTACAAGAAAGTTGCCAGAGCCATGGATGAGGATAAAATGGTACACACCAGTTATCTAGACCAGGCTAAAGCTTTCAACAGTCCCCTCCTTGGGGATGATAGCTAAACTTACTGAGTTAAGCATAAACCCCTACATCACCATATAGATAGCAAACTGGCTCACTGACTAGACATATGTTGTCTGGATAGGTGAATCCACTTCCGATAAGAAACATGTTACTAGTGGTGCCCCGCATGGCTCATTGTTGGGACCCCTCCTGTTTGGTATATAATTCTGAAGTGAAGGCCAATGTTGGGGGCCTCTGGTTCACCAAGTTTGCTAACGAGTGTAAGCTGGGAGCAATCATTGAATTCCCCAAATGGTACTGTCCTGCCTACAAATGACAGGTGCCAAAACCATGGTCTGAGACTAAATGCTAAAAAATGTGTAATCATACCCTTCAGTAAATCAGATATCCCTGCAAATTATAATATTGATAGCATACCCCTAAATGCAGACCCAGTGATGAGGGACCTAGGAACACAGATTAGTAAGCTAAACTTTAACCACTAGGTAGCTATGGTATTGAGGAAATCTTTGTGTGGCTCAACATATGAGTAAAGGCATGGCATCGAGATCAAAGAAAGTCATAGTGCCATTGTACTCGGCCCTCATCAGGCCCATAATACAGTACAGTGCTCCCTTCTGCATGTGCCTAACCAGACACTTAACACCAATTGGAAGACCCCCAGAGGTTTTTCACAAAAAAAAAATACAAAGTGTAGCCCACATGTCTTATGCAGACTAGCTAAAGGCCCTATCCTTTTACTCTGTCTCATATCGTTAATTGAGAGGTGACTTATGCCTGACCTACAAGGCATTCTCTGACCCAGCCTTTTACGTGTTCCATGGAACTGAACCTTATTTGTGTAACAGAACTTGCTGGAAAGACAAATTAATTTCCCAAAGGCTACCTTGTCTATGGAATAAACTTCCCATCCTCGTAAATCCTGTCCCTTCACTCTCTTCAAAAAGAATGTTGGTAAATGGATGGGGAACCATAAATTCACTCTTAGGGTACTGCCCTTTTTCCCTTATGGGCAGTGGCAGTCTGTAAAATGACTCCAGGTTCCAACACCCAAAGACTCCCCACCATGATACTACCCCAGCCCATATCTGGGGAATTAAGATACAATATTGTCATATCCTGTGTATTATTGGCCAGGCTTGTAAAGGCTCTTGTGCTATTAGCCTAGTAATTGCCTATGAACCTATATACCTTGCAGTCAGAGATGGAAGAGTTATAGACAGTCAGCAAATATAAGACCAGAAGCTGACCGTGTCTCAGCCCATCTACGTATCGCAAAGTTCAGAATGAAATTAAAGATAACAAAAGTATCCAGGCCATTGAGATATGAGCTCAGCAATATTCTAAATGAATACATATTGAAGATGAAGAATAGATTTAAGGGATTAGACTCAGTGGACAAAGTAACAGAAGAACTATGGTCAGAAGTTTGGGATATTGTCCAAGGGGGTAGCAACAGAATATATTTCAATTAGAAAGAAGATTGAGAATTAAAAATGTCTGTTTGTGGAGGCTTTAAAAGTGGCCCATGAAAGGAGGAGAGCAAAAGGCAAGGGAAATGGGGGTGCATCAAACTGAATGCAGAGTTTCAGAGAATAGAATGAAGAGATAAGGAGGTATATTTAAATGAGCCTTCCAAAAAACTGGAAGAAGACAAAAAATGGAAAAGATTAGGTGTGTTCAAAAAGACTGGCGATATTAAATGAACATTCCAGGTAAAAATTGGCATGATAAAATACAAAGGTGGGAGTGACCTAACAGAAGCATAAGATATTTAAAACAAACAAAAAAAAAAAAGTTCCAGAAATATACAGGGGAATTATACAAGGACCTCAACTTCACATCCTGAAGAATGAAGATAAATGAGCACTAGAAAACCTTGCTAATATCAGTATCAAGGCTGGATGAAATGATGGAATTCCATGTGAATTGTTCAAAATCCTGCAAAATTATGTTATTACAGTGCTGAATGGAATTTGACAACAAACTTGAAAAACAGGGCAGTAGCCATTTGACTGAAAGGGTCAGTTTATATTCCAGTCCCAAAAAAGGATGATGTGAAAGCATGATCAAATTATTGAACAGAGGCAGTTCTTTCACATGCTAGCAAGGCAATACTCAAGAATCCTACAAACTAGACTCCAGCAATATATGGACCAAGAATTGCCAGAAGTACAAGCTGGTTTTAGAAGGTACAGAGGCAGAATAGTTCAAATTGCCAACGTGTACTGGACAGTGGAGAAGCCAAGGGAGTTCCAGAAGTATTCTCTTCTTTATTCACATCTCTAAAGACTTTGACTGTGCCAACCATAACACACTGTTGCAAGTTCTATGACTCTTGAGGATACCAGGTCACATTATTTGCCTCCAGAGGAATGTGTATGCAGAACAGAATATGGAACAACTGATTGGTTCAGTATTGTTAAAGGAGTATGACAAGGCTGTATATTGTTATCCTATTTATTCAGTTTCTACTCTGAATATACCATATGAAATGCTGCATTAGGCAAATCAATATTAACCCCCTTTTCCCCATTTTTCTACATAAGGTTGGGGTCACACCAACTGTTGCCATCGCCTCCTATTTAATGCCACTCTCCTACCTTTAGCACTCATGCCTGACTGTTGCAGGTCTTCTCTTACACAGTCCATCTACTTCTTAGCTGGATGCCCTCAGTTCCTCTTTCTCCTCCTTTCTGTTCCAAATTTTCTTGACCAGATTATCTTCTGTCTTTCTACACACATGCCTGAACTACTGTAATCTTTTCTCTTTAATCGTTTATGCATTTGGAGCTGCTTTGGCTTCTGCTCTTATGTCCTCATTTTTTTGCTTGTCTGACAGTATACATCCCTCCACCCATCTCGCACACTTCATCTCCATAACCACTAGATTCCTCAACTGCTCTGCCTTTACTGCCCAGGTGTCTGTACCTTACAGTATTACTGGTTGCACCACTATTTCGTACACCTTACTTTTCAGCTTCTTTGGCATTTTTCTGTCATAGACTACACCTGACACTCTGTGCCATTTGGCTGCAGCCCCACTGATTCTTGCTTTCACTTCATTTAGACTTCCTCTCTCCTTAATCACCCCTCACAGATGTTGTTAACCTGTTGTACTATTTCCCTTTTGTCTCACTTTCTTCTGATTTCCCCCATTTTCTGCCATTACAATTGTCTTATCTGTACTCTGTTTCATCCCATGTGCCTTCAGTTTTGCATTCCATTCCCCTATTATTTGCTGAAGTCCTTGCATAGAGTCTGCCTGTAGTGGCACATCATCTGCTTGCAGTAACTTTGCTGATCTGTCCCCTCTGACCTGTTTGGTAATATAGTCCACACCAGTATGAATAGCAGTGAGCTCAGAGCTGAGCCCTAATGCATATCCACTTCTGGGAACCCTTCTATGACACCGAACATGGTTTGTACTGGAGTCATTGGGAACTTGCACATAACCTGCACAAATTCTTCCAATGTATCTGGGACTTCAAACTACCAGAGAACTGCCCAGATCAGCTTTCCTGGGACCTTGTCATATGCTTTCCCCATGTCTAGGAATACCCAGTTGGACTCTTTCTTCATTTCTAGATTCTTCTCAAGTATCTGTCTCACTGCAAACATTGGATCAGTTGTGCTGCATTCTGATCTGAATCCAAACTGCTCATTTCCCATCCTGCTTTCTACTACTTTGTGTATTCATTTGTCAGTCACACTCTCCAGAACTTTCATGCAGTGTGACAGGAGTTTACCTCTGTACTGCCCACAGTCCTGTACACTGGCACTAGTATGCTTATTTTCCAGTCATCTGGGATATGCCTTTCTCTCCACACTGCCATGAGTACCCTCAGGAGTCATTTTCCCCATCTCACTCAGCATTGTTATCATATCTGCTGTGACCTCATCTTGAGCCTGCTGCTTTCCCTGACTTTATTTTCCTAAGTGTTATTCTTACTTCTAGGGTGGGCTTCTGTTCTCTCATTTGCTGGAAGTACTCCATCTGCCTTTGATGTCCTGAGGACTGGTGAGCAGGTTGTTGCTGGCATCCCTTATGAAGGGTATCTGACCATCTTCTTTGTCTGAAGGTTCCCCCAGGTCACCTCCCGAGGATGTCTCCTTTGGAGAGAACATGGAAATCCTATGCCAATGAGGAGGTTGGTCTGCCCCCAAACCTTCTTCTGAAAAATCTGTGTTCCTGGAGGCTTTCACCATGGGTCCATCTACTTCCTGAGTGTCCCCTCCCTCAGATCCCCTGGTGGACCTGGTCACCTCATGGGCCTGGAAGGAGCCGGACACAGTGGAACCAATCCCTAATCGTCCTGATAAGATTCTGAGTCTACCATCAGATAGGCCAGCGTGGAACAAGGACTCCCCTGTGGATGGTATGGTGGTAGCAGCAGCTACAAAGAAGGAACTAGCCCAAGAGAGTTCCTCTGTTCATCCTCCTGACTGAGAGTCGCGGATGATGGACTGCTTAGGGAAGTGGGTTTATGCTTAAGCAACTTTTTCCATTAGGGCGCTGAACTACCTGGCCCATGTCACGAGACTCCAGCGCGACCTGGCAAGGAGCTGGCGGAGTCTCCCCCCAAGTCCATGTCACAGGAGGACAGGGACTCTTATCTCCGTGAGGATGGCCACTTTGAAAGCAGCCTCCAACACCTCCATGCGACTCCTCTTACATGCCACAGAAGGAGCGACTAGGGCGGGTGGGTCAGGCGGGTCCATGAGGTGCATAGCCTGGCTCAGGCTGTGTCAGTTTTCGGAACCTTTCAAGGCATCCTTTGCCAACGCCGCTTACGATGGCTCTGCGCTGTTTGGTAAGACAGTCAAAGAGACTTTAGCCCAAAATGAGAATGACAGGAAGACATTGTCTGCCATCAGAATCCGCTTCTCGAACCCTCAAAAATTATTTCCCCGGAATCATAGAGGGCAAAAGATGTGGTTCTGGAAGTCACAGTATTCCTGGGACACTCCGGGTTCTTCCCCCAGAGGTAGAGGGAGACAGAATGGATGCTGGCCCAGAGGCAGAGGGGGTCTGAGGAATTTTGGGTCAAGAGAACTTTTCTTGTTCAGGCCCGGACAGCAACCCTGAGGAATTTCCCAACTGCTCTACTCTGGAGGCAGTCAGAGGACAATTGTCCTTGCACCTGGCGGCATGGGAGTCAGTAATATCAGACCGCTGGGTGCTTCAGATCGTATCCAGGGGATACCCTTTGTGGTTCCTCCCAAACACCTCCCGGATGTACCACCCATGCAAAGGGAGGCAGCAGCACAGGAAATTTCCAAGCTGCTAGAAAAATGAGCCATCAAAACCGTCCCCCCCCCCCCCCCCAGATCAGTCCGGATGGGGCTCTACTCCAGGTTTTTTTTGGTACCAAAGAAAACAGGGGACTTGAGGTCCATTCTGGACCTATCTACCCTGAACCTGTCAGTTGCCAAAGAAAAAATCCAGATGGTCACACTACAGTCCTTCATGCCGTACCTGCAAGAGAGCAACTGAATGTGCTCGTTAGACCTCCAGGATGCTTACTATCACATAAAGATGCATAGAAGCTACAGGAGGTTCCTCCGCTTCCGGCTAGCAGTCTATCATTACCAATTTCGAGCCCTACACTTTGGTCTTACCACAGCACCCAGGGTGTTCACCAAAGTGATGCCGGTAGTACCGGCTCACCTGAGGCTTCAGGGGATTCAGGTCTTATCTGTACCTGGACGATTGGCTCCTCACTGCTCCCACCAGGCATCTACTTTCTCAAACCGGGGATTATTTCTTAAAGCTTGGCCTGCATTTGGGGATCACAATCAATGCATCCAAATCACTTCAATATCCTGTGCAAGTGATAGAATACATTGGGGCAAGGATAGACACATTACAGTGCAAAATCTTCCTGACCTTGGAGAGAGTACAAAACCTGAGGATGCATGTCTCTCTGATCTACCATTCTCATCTTCCATCGGCAGAATCAGTGCTGAGGACCTTAGGCTCAATGGCGGCACCATAACGCTTCTTCCGTGCCCCTGGTTGCATATGAGAATTCTACAGTGGACACTAGCTGTGCAATGGTCCCTGTTGGAACTTCCATTGTCGTATCCAATACAACTCAGTCGAGTCTGTCAGTCGTCCCTTCTATGGTGGATGTGTTCTCCAGAGATCTTGGAGGGACGACCCTTTGTTTCAGCCCCTGGCCAAGCCACAGTGACCACGGATGCCTCCCAGTTCGGGGGGGGGGCATTGTTCAAGCAGGACAGTCCAAAGCCTGTGGTCCCCTGCAGAGACCAGCTTGCACATAAACGTTCTAGAGATGAGAGCGGTCCTTTTAGCGTTGCAGGCCCTTCATGCCTTTCTTCCTTTGGGAACCATTGCAATTCAGTCAGACAACATGTCAGTGGACTGCTATATCAACAAACCGGGTGGGACCAGATCTTACCCCCTTTGTCGCGAGGCCATGAGAGTGTGGGAATGGGTGATCTCCACCAGTCGTTTTCTAATAGCAACGTGCATTCTGGGTTGGTCCAACATTCTAGCGGACAGGTTAAGTCCGACTATTCTGATGCCTTACGAGTGGTCTCCGGATCTTTCAGTAGCAGAGCAGATCTTCCTGGAGTGGGGTCAGCCTTGCTGCGATCTCTTCGCATCTCCTTCCAACATGAAGTGCACTGAGTTTTTTGCACTCAATCCCCTGCCGTGGGAGCCCCCCAGAGATGCTGTAGTCCATGCTTGGCCTCCTGGTCTCTTCTGTACGTTTACCCTCCAGTACCTCTTATTCTGAGCTTTCTACTGAAAGCTCATTGACTGGAGGGCAAAGTGATCCTCATTGCCCTGTTTTGGCCTCACCAGGTATGGTTTCCCTTCCTTTGGTCTCATCTTCTGGCTCTGCCTTGGATCCCATTCAGGATCTGATTTCACAACCATCGGGGGTTCCTCATCCGAACCTGGACAGTTTGAAGGTCACAGCTTGGCTGCTCCAGTTCCCATGATCTCTAGGACTCCTGGATTATCCTCTTCAGTTATGTCTATTATGATGGCTGTTCATAAGTCTTCAACCAGGAAGGTTTATCGCAGCAAATGGAAACGTTTTCCTTTTGGGCCTCTCAAAGGAGTTTAGACCCCTTCACGGCTCCTATCTCTGCCATTCTTGATTTCCTAGCCAATAGTTTTCAGTAGGGAGCTAGTTCTTCTACTATCAAAGTTCAATTGGCTGCCATTTCTCATTTTCATGTGGGTGAGAATTCTGCCTCACTAGCCTCCTCCAGACTGCGTAAAGCCTTTATTAAAGGGACTTTTCTATTAGCCCCCCCCTGTCAAGGATCCTGTTCCACCATGGGACCTTACTATGGTTCTTCAAGCTCTGGTCGCTCCACCATTTGAACCCGCTGCTACCACAGATCTAAAATTCTCGTCTTGGAAAACAGCATTTCTGGTGGCTGTCACTTCTGCTAAAAGGCTTTCAGAACTGCAAGCCTTGTCCATCAAAGTTCCTTATGATTTTCCACAAAGATAGGGTTTCCCTTCTGATCATTCCATCCTTTCTTCCCAAGGTGGCATCACCAGTTAATATTACTCAAACTATTAATTTACCTGTCTTCTTTCCTAACCTTGCTAACAAAATGGAATATAAACTCCACTTGTTGGATGCTCATAGACAGTTACGTTTTTATTTACACAGGACCAGAAATTTCCATAAATCCGATCAGCTGTTTGTCCTTTTATAAATCCTTTTTGGGTAAACCTATCTCCAAGGTCAATATTGCTAGGTGGATTTCTTTGTGCATCCTTCAGGTCTGTAAGGACAAAGGCATGTCTCCTCCGGGTCAGGTGAAAGCTCATTACACTAGGTCCATGGCCACTTCTGTGGCCTTTTGCTCTAGAGTCTCATTGGATGATATTTGTTCTGCAGCTACTTGGTCCTCATCTCATACCTTTATTTCTCACTACAAATTGGATTTGACTTCTAGAAGGAGAGCATCCTTTGGTTCTGCGGTGCTCTGGAATATCCTTCCATGAGGGCCACTCAGGAGTTTAGTAGCTGGGGACTCTGTCCCACAGGTTGAAGAACAAATGAAGTAAACTACTTCAGATAAATAAGTTATGTACTCACCATAATGTTCCATCTGAGTAGTTCTACTTCATTTTTCTTCAACCGTCCCTCCCTCCTTCCCCCTGACCTTATTATATGTACAGCCTGTTGGCTGCAGTTGTAGGTCACAAAGTGTTTTTTTTTTTAGGTCAGGTTATCAGGATGAAGGTCAGCAAACTCGATCTGGGGGTTGGAAGGTAGTGGAGGTGTGTTATGGGTAAGGGGAGGTGCTTGGAGCTCTGAGCAGATGCTAGTGAAACTGCCGGCTCGGATCCGGTATCCCACAGGTTGAAGACAAATTAAGTAGAACTACTCAGATGGAACGTTATGGTGAGTGCATAACTTCTTTTTCTTTTGTATTGCAGCTCCTTTCTTAGCTTCTTTGTTAGCCAGCCAGTATTCCTTCCTAGCCTGGCCCATCTTTTCTATCTCCCACTTTTTCCTGCATTCATTCTTTCTTTTGATGACTCCCTGGACTTCTGCATTCCACCACCAGCTTTCCTTATGTACCTTATTTCCATACCTGGCTGTGTCACATATCTGCTCTGTAGTCCTCACACATGCTGTTTTGAGGCACTGCAATTCTTCTTCAACTCCACCTATTTCCTCATCATCTTGGGGTGCTAGAGCCCTGAGTAATTCCTTGAACTGTTCTTTCTCTCCAGTCAACTTCCCAAGTCTTCAGCCTGGTCTCTGTTGACCTTAGAGACTAGTCTGACCATTCTTTACAGGTGATTGTGGCAACTAGTGGTTTATGCTATGGACAAATTGTTTCACTGAGGATGACTTTGCAGTCACTGATTCTGCTCCTGTGCCCTTTCTTTACTTTGAGGAAAGTTCATGTGAGTTGCATGTTGGCCACTCTTGTATGTGATCTCGTGACAGACTGTCTTTCTGAAATGTGTTGGCTACTATCAAGCCATTTACCAGACAGAAGTCTAGAATGACCTCTTCTCCTTTATTCCTGTTGTTCCACCCATGTGGACCCAGGCAGTCCTCACATCTGTCTGTTCCAATATGTGCATTCAAGTCACCCATTATCAGCACCAATTCCTGTTGTCCTGCTTTATCTAGTAGGTTCTGCAACTGCTGTCTGAATGTATGCTTTTCCTCAGTCAAGTGTAAAACCATCAGAGTACTCTGTGTATTGGAAACAGCTTGTGTGTGTTTATCTTGCTGATCTGGACACTCTTTTTTGCTAATTTAAATTTGGAAGAATATTCTCTAGCTATCTGATGTATTTCAGCATTATGTCTTAAAAACAGTTGTAAAGACTTTTATTCACCTCCTCTGGCAATTAACCTGTATTCAAAACCTCTCTGCCAGTAATTGCACTGCATTCAGTTTTACATGTATCTGATGAAGCCTAAATTTCAGGCTTGTTAACAAAGTCAAGATGCTGAAGTTCTTGGGTACCTATAAAATGATTCTTTCTCAGACATATCCTTCATTGACAACTAGTAATCGATACATGCTAAGAGTCTTCTTAGTATTTAGTAAAAACTTGTATACTGACACTACTGTTTTCTGACGTTTTTGTGATTCTGAAAATATAATTGTGTTCCAAGTTGTATTTAACTAAAAATACAGTAATTACTAAGAATGTGATATGTTGTAATCAGTGTTGACTTCAAAATTATTATTTATCATTTTTGTGGCCTTGACATGTATGTGTTGTGGTTATTCATTTCTAAAATTTGAAATAAGATTCCAGTTAAAATAAAACAAAAAGAACTGTAAAAAATGGTATGGTTGCTTTGAGGGGAAAAAAACACAGAATTATATTTTTTCATTCCAGTTCTGTTTTAGATTTTTTTTTCTGTTTCCCCATGGACACTACTACTAAAAATGCTGAATGGAAAACAAAATCCACACAGGATGCACTTTTTCTGTGTCAGAAACAATAGTTTACCCCATAGCCGCTCATGTTGTCCATTGTTAAGCTTTTGTTTTCTTTCTTAGTCATAGCCCCTCTGTGACTGCTCTGGAGGTCTCCATTTTATGACAAAGTGCTATGTCAGATATAGTATGAAAATATGAGATTAGATTAATGACTCTGCATATGGAACAGATTAAGATTGTATAGAGCATTTCTGAAACCGGAAAAATGTGGTATAAAAATGAAACCCTGTATTGCATCTAAACATTTACAAAGTTTGACAAACTGTAGTAGTGGGATTTCACACCATTTCGGGTCCGTTCTTTGAAAGATAAGTGAGTGATTTGGGAGTAAATGTGCTTTATTCATCTTATCCTGTACTAATATAGATCCTGTAGATTGCCTTAAAAGTTGCAGGAGGTAGTATAAGGAGTGATAAGTAATGGAAACGGGTACATACACTTGGAATGGGAAGAGATCTGACTGTTGATCATCGATTGTAAGTGTAGATGTTGTTTGGGAAAAGCTCAAAATGTAGGGCAGACATTAGTCTGCCTTTCACAGTTAGAGGTGAGCAGTATGCAGCAAACTTCATTAGAACCACTCTGCACCTATTTAGTACCAAAGTAGATCCAGTGTAAAAGAGCGTGTTTCCTGTCATTCGTTTAGGGATTTTCTTTCATGGTTCACAGTTTTAGACTGTGATCATAATCAGTGCAAGACTGAATGTTTCTCTCCTTTATTCAAGCAGTATTGTTTACCAAACAGCAGAAAGTGTAAGAGTTTGAGCGAATCAAATCCTACATAGGGACCTGCAAAGAAAGTTCTTTGCTAGGGATATCTACATGACACCGAAGTTGATTTAATGGGCCTGATGTTCTAATGTTTTTCCTGGCCTTGAGAAGAGGCAGGAAAAATATTTTTTTTTTTGTGATGAAGACTTTAATGCTGTTTATTTGTAGGTTGGGGCACTTTCTACAGCTCATGAAAACAAGGTTATAAGATGTCAGTGTAATTTCAAGTACCTATGAAATCAGGGTTCTCTTGATTCATCGAGTTCTTTCCATACATAATTCAGCATTTTCCAATCCCCCTTGCATCTACAAGTGTGCTCTCTTTCCAGGGGCAAACCTCTGATGGTCCTTTCAAGCTGCTATGTACTGCACATCCTATATTGATGGAGATGTAGATCCTGTATATTCAGGCACACATGTGAAGGGTCTGTAGTATTTCCTTAGGTAAGCATTTATTTCTTTGGGTCCTACAGTAGGTCATTTATCTACTGACATCCCAGTAACAGGTTCTTACGGGTCTAAGGCTGGTTCAGATTCAAGAACAGAATAGGTATTTAAAATCACAACTCAGAACCAACCAAAAATGGCACAAAGAGGATACTGCACACACTTTAAGACTAGAAAACTGCATTATCTGTTAAGTGCTTTTATCTCACGTAATAAGACATCACCAGAAAAATAAAAATGTCTTCACACACTACTTAGATAACCTCCCAAGTCACTTGACTCCTTTCAACCCTAATAAATATATAAATACATGAAATAATTTTCTACTTAAAAATACAGAGAAAAATAAGTATTAAATATTGCATGTCAGTACTAAAAATTAAAGATTGCAAAACCTCATAGATTGCAACTGTAAAATGGGAATAATGGATGAATAATCATTGAATCTGAGCTTGTTTTTGGCATTAGTTCTTAATTGCCAGTGTAACTCCCAAGCTTCCAACAACTCATTCCACCCCCCCCCCATATTTAACTCTGTCTTGTTCCAGCACATTAAACATGAACTTGTCTTTCCAGTTCACCATTGCAGTATTCATAACATGAGGGATCCCCTGCCAAGGGCGGCCTGATGTCTGGCCAGTATGCCAAACCCTTTAGGTTGCCTTAAGGTTTGCTGTACTCTTCGCATATGCTCCTTGCATAACATAGGGCATAAAGGTGACACCAGGACATACCGTCCTCTGAAATTCTTTGCCACCAGTCCAAACATCATCTCTTATCAGTCTGATCGCCCGAGTCATTGCTGGTGTACCTAGTCATTCAGATAAGTGGCCCGTTGGGTTTTTTTGCTCATCTTTTGTAGCTTTTGTTTTGTTGTGGGGTTTCATGTCATCCAGGAAGGGTAAATACCAGTGTAGGAGACCGATTCCACATAAAGACCATGACGAGCAGTGCTTGTTTTGTTTAGGGGCTTCTTATGATCAAACGTCCTGCAATATTTGTCAGGAATTTGTGACTAAGACCTTATGCAGTTGTCTTTCCTCCCTTGCTATTTATTTAGAAAACCAGCATCTCAAATCTTTAGTGAGAGACAAGACACTATGGAGGGTACTTTTCGTCCTGAGGGTCAGGTGTCTTCAAAGAAGAAGGCCAAAAAAGTTAGGTTGTATTCTTCAGCTGTGCCTCCTACATCAGATGTCTCTCTCAAGGCTGATGAAAGCCTGGAGGTTCACCTGGTTCTTGGGTTGGATTTCTCTGCCATGACATTTCGGAGGCCAGCATGGATTTGGCTACTTGCGCATCCTCAGAGACCTTCCAGACATCCATTTTGAATGTACATGGGGAACCATGGCTGATTATCACTGAAGGGCCTAGGGGGTTTCCACAGATTCTGGTAAGGGAGGAAGTCTCGACTACTATTAAGTGTAGGCTGATGTTGGAGCCTTCCACATTTCATAAGGTGTACGTCCCCTTAAGAAAGAAGTAAAAGACAAAACAGGTTTCTTCTGCTCCCAAGGAGCCTCAAAGTGAATCGCAGAATTTTACATAGGGCTTATTTAATCCCTTATGGTTTTGAAGCCTCCTCTGGGGTTCTCTGTTCTGGCTCATCCTTAGTCATCTTCCCCTCTCAAGAGATCTAGGGATCAGGATCCCTCTGAGGAAGAGTATGGTTCTGAGGAAAAGAAGTCTCTAGCCCTAAATCTTCTTTTGAGAAGATTCCTTTTGGAGATACCATTGCTAGGATGATGGAGTTCTTTAAATGGGATTGTTCCCAGGTGTCTGAAGTGCAGAGGAGATACTGTGAGCTCCTTCAGATGGAGTCTCCTAGACCCTCTGCTCTTCCTCCTGTTTTGGCTGCCTTACTGGATGCTTTTTCTTCTGCTTCTCAAGCCTCAGTCTCAGCCCTTTGCTCTTAAGAAACCAGATATGTTTTATAAAGTGCCTGATGTTTGTAAATTCCTTTACAACTGTTCTTCTGCTGACCCTTTGGTGGTCTCTGTGGCATCCAACAAGCCTTCTAAATTACTGCCTTCTACCAAACTTCTTCCTTCTGATAAGGAATGCAGGACCATGGAAAGGCTGGATAAGAAGGTTTATGTATCAGCCGCCCTACCCTTTTGGGCTGTTAATTACCAGACTCATATGACTGAATATGTTTTTGCTCTAGCTGAAACATATTTGTATTTTACCAGTGCCTAAGTTCCAAAGGAACAGCTTCTGTTGGAAGGCAGTCTCATCCTCCTCCTAAAGGGAAAAAATGTGGTAGGAGGGTTCCTCCAGCAAAATCTACTCTGAATATACCTGCTCAGAAGCCTTTCTTTCCTGATAAACTAGGTTATGTCTGACTGCCCACAGGGAGGGAGGTTGGCATAATGGTTAAGGTATTTACCTTACAGACACAAGGTGCAGGGTTTGATTCTCAGATGGGATACTTGGCTAGGCTTAAAATGGCCCACAAGGACAGTTAACTTAGTACTAATATATGACCCTATAATACCCAACTCTTCACAGCCACATTTCTATTTCTCTTCATCTTCCTGTTTGGTTAAGCATGACCCAAGATTCTTGGGTTCTTTCCATCATTCACCAAGGGTATTTCATGGTTTAGAAATCCCCCCCCCCCTTCATGAGCATTCCTCAGCCACTTCAAAAACAGTTAAGCTTCTTTCCAGATGCACTTCAGGAGCCTTTGACTCTTTGAACTATTTAAGAGGTTCCAGCTACTCAAAAGGGGAAAGGGTTTTATTCCAGAATGTTTTTGGTCCCCAGGAAAAAGGAGACTTGGAGTCCCATTCAGGATCGTTCCCACCTAAATACATTTCTGAAGGTTCCTTTCTTTCGAATGTTATCCCTTCATATTTTTCCGTTTGCTGCTTCCTCAGGCTTTTCTGGTTTCTCTGGATCTCAAGGATGCTTACCTCCATATCCCTATTCATCCCCTTTTCAGGAAGTTTTTATGTTTCTCTGTTACTTCCCGACATTTTCAGTTCTCTGCTTTGCCCTTTGGCCTCTCTACTGCCCCAAGGGTATTCAACAAAATGCCTAGCTCCTTTGATTGCTTTTTGCAGGATTCAGGGGATCCTAGTACTTCCTTGTATGGACGATCTATTTCAGGCATCCTCTCCAGAGATCCTGTTGCAAAATCTTCATTGTGCCATTTCCCTTCTGCAAAGTCCAGGGTTAACAATGAAATTAAAAATGTCTTTTCTGAGTCCTTTTCAAGGCCATGTTTTTCTGGGGTGCAGGATTCAGACAGTGTCTATGCTGGCATCTCTGCCTCCTCCCTTCTTCCTCTGTCACAACCAGGGAGTTTTTGAGAGATGTGGGATTTGGCATCTACCATCCCTATGCTCCCTCTAGCCAAACTCCACATGAGGAAGTTTCAGTGGTTTCTGAAATCAGTGTGACTTCAGTATTTGCATCCTCTAGACTTTGTAGTTCCTCCTCTTCCCTGCCTAAAGAAGGAACTTCGCTGGTGAATTCAGCAGTTGTCTCTAAATTCAGGGCTTCCCTTTCATCCCACTCTTCCATCTCAGGAGCTGTTCACAGATGCCTCAGAGGTGGGATGGGGAGCAGCTTTTTGCTTATTAAAGGTCCAGGGGGTTTGGTCTCCACTTCAGCAGAAGTAACATATTTCAGTGTCAAAGAGATGAGAGCCTTTCTACTGGCTCTCCAGGCTTTTCATCCTCTCTTTCTCCCTGGGACATCTCAGTGTTTACAGACAACAACACAATTATGTGGTGTGTAAACAAATGGGGAAGGGGATCTTATCTTCTTTGCCAGTTGGCACTCCTGGTATGGGATCTTGCTGTCCAGTATCAAGTGACTCTTCAGGCAGTTTATGATCCCTCAGGTCAAAACGCTATGGCAGACGCACTAAGCAGGTTCTTAACTCAATCCCACAAATGGATGCTTCACAGGAATGTGCTTCTGGACATTGTCCACCAGTGGGGTACTCCTCAAATAGATCTGTTTGCCTCCCACTAAGCAGACAACTTCCTCTATTTTGTGCCAGAGTCTCAGGTTCTCTGGTGTGGAAGGTGGACGCCCTGTATTTTTCTTGGAAGGGGATATTTCTTTATGCTTTTCCTCCCCTTCCGCTTATTCCAAAAGTCCTGTTCAAAATTCAGCAGGATACCCCCAAAATCTTGTTGGTGACTCCCTTTTGGCAGAGAGAGCATTGGTTCCCTCTTCTGCCAAGGGCAATCAGAAGTTACCTCACAGGGTGTATCTACTCACACAAGACAAGGGATCTCTCATTCATCCCCACCTGTGAACTCTTAACCGACACTGTGGGTGATGGGATTTTGATTCCATATAGACACCATTTCTCTAAGGATTTTCTTAGGGTCCTGCAGGAAGCCAGGAAACCCAATACTAGGAAGTCCTACTTATCCAAATGGAGGAGGTTTTCTGTTGGGTGTCTTTTGCGTAACCTGAATCCACTTTCTGTTAATGTTTCTTTGGTTCTTTATTATCTGTGTGAATTGCTCGATGCTGGGTTGGCTTATTCTTCTGTTAAGGCCTACTTATCAGCTATCTCTGCTTGTCTGCCTTTGTCTCTTCCTTTATGTAAGTTTGAAGCTAAACAATTCCTTAAAGGTATCCTTCACATAAGGCCTCCCAGGAAGCCTGTTCCTCTTACCTAGGATCTTAATTTTGTTTTGGAGAAATGGACTCTGCCGCCTTTTGAGCCTGTAGCTTCAGCTTCCTTGCAGCATTGCACTTGAAAGACTGTTCTTTTAGCCCTTGCTTCTGCCAGACTGGTGTTTGAGCTTCAAGCCCTTATGCTTGTCCTCCTTTTCTGGTGTTTCATAAAGACAGGGTGTCCTTGCACGCCAATCCTTCTTTTATGCCCATTGTGGTGAATGAGTTGTCCCTTAGTCAGTCTATTCATTTGCCCACTTTTTTCCCTTCTTCGCAATCTGCCAGAAGGTGCTGCACATGTTGGATGTGCATAGACAACTTGGATTTTATTTGGATAAGACTAAGATTGTTAGGAAATCTGATCAGATCTTTGTTTGCTTTTATACCAGGTCTTTAGGATTGGCTGTAACCAAGCAGACTGACTCTTCTTGGATTTCAAAAGCTATTTCTTTTTGTTATGTTTTTCATGTTAAGAGCCTTCCTTCTTCTGTAAAGGTTCATTCAGCTAGGGCTGTGGCTTCTGGTGCTTTTTTCAAGGGTTTGGATGCTAACTCTATAGGCAGCTGCCTGGACTTCTGTGCATACTTTTACCAAGCACTATAAGTTGGATGGAATTTCCAGACCTAGAGCTGGTTTTGCTAGGGCCATCCTTCATGGCTTCTTAGACAGCTCTGCTGGTCCTTCCTCCTCCCAAGTTTCCTCCTGAGCTTTGGCACTTTCCCTCATGTTATGAATAGTGCAACAGTGAAATGGAAGGACATAGTACAGTTGTGTAAAATCTTACCATAACTGTAGATGTCCTTGCCAGTTGGCTGGACAGTTGCAGAATTCACTCCATCCCTCTTCCCCCCGGTCCTTTTCTCTACTGGACGTACTGGTCGCCTCTTGATTTTCCTTGGACTGGTGTTCCTATTGGGGCTTTCAGTTCTGAGGATGATGCATCCTATTGTCACCTTTATGCCCTACATTACGCAAGGAGCATACATGTGACATACAGCGTACCTTAAGGCTTTGGTGTACTGGCCAGACGGATGTCGGGCTGCCCTTGGCAGGGGATCCCTCATGTTATGAATACTGCAACAGTTACGAGAAGGAAATCTACCATTATGCTAAGATTTTACACAGCTGAACTTTCTTTATGTTGTCTAATATGTCTATATAGGACATTGTTCATGTTAGCTTTTTTTGATATACACATGTTCATATATTCTATCATGAAAACACTCAGTTGTCCCTATATGCTTTTTTTCTATATAAAATGTGGGTCGTATCACACAGGGTAACGTAACAATACCTTTGGAGCCACAGTTAAAATATCCACTGTTTTTAAAAAAAATTAACTCGTGCTATATTGCTGTCAGACACTTCCATAACATACGGGTATTAATTATGTCTACCACCCTTATAGGTCCCATGTTTAAGAATTTCCTTCATTTCACTGTTATTTTTCTCCATCCAGTCTTTAAAATGCATCCATTTCCTTTAAATATATTTAGGTTTCATCCTCATTTTCTTATATTTTTGCATTTAATGAGTTAAATATCAGGTTTTGTTTATAACGTTTAATGGCTAGACTATCAGTAATTTAAGTCACTTTCATTACAGAGAAGAATGGGTGTCATCGTTAATGAAACCTGACGAAGGGGTGGGTGGGTTCTTATGAATCAGTTGGATTATATGGGGAAAATGTTGAATATATCGAATGAAGATGTTTATTATGTTTTATGAAATGTTCAAAAATTAAATTAAGATTGCTTTCAATAACCAGCTTCATATTTGCTAACCACCCCTTACTCCTAGAGCATTCTAATTCTAGTCTGTGAGAGAAGCAGTTACCTACTTGGATTAGAGGCTCACCTCTTTACATCATCTACCGTTAGTAAACAGCAAAACAACTCCACACTAACAAATGATGAAACACTCAAAAAATGCATGCCAAGTCTCCCAAGTCCCCCCCCCCCCCGAAAAAAAACCCTCTGCCATCTAGGGGTGAGGAATTCTACCCACACCGCTATGTTCTCATACCTCTGCAGCGAATCACTAAGACTGCAGGCCTGAGCCCCTGAGATCACATAGGCCAGCATTAAATGTTGAAACTTCTGTTATAGGTGATGCTATCATCAGACACACTAACAACATACTCAGTAGACTGAATCAATACAATAGAAGTTTACAGTCACTACTACACAGTAAGCAGCACAAATCAGCATTCATTTATGAATCCCTGATATCCTCATGGCTTCATAAAGGAAAGTTGGTATTGCACTTTTGCACCATCACCACTTACCGATTGTGAAGCCTACTATCTTGCACATGGGTCGGCCACTTCTTTTACCCCCACACTAGTTATGGCTGTGCTTGGATACGATGAAGATCAAGGTTTAAATCAATTGTATTTCTGGTGTTAGAATTAGGAACTACAAGGCTTTCATGAATTTTTACAGTCTCCAGGTAAAGTACAATCTTGTAGATACCTGTGTTGACATGAATGACGTAAGATGCTTCCCCCTAAGGGAAATGCAGTGAGACACAGGTAACCTCGCCATGAATGTGGAAGGTAAAGCCAAAAGTGCTGACCAGTATTCTTCCCTCACCAAGAATGATGCCCAAGTGTTAAGCAAGTTTAATTGTTTAGAAAGATTGTCTGGTAAGTGATGTCATTCTAGGGGGCTCCAATGCCTAAGACCAGATATAGCTAATAGACCTTGTTTAGCTAAGTACAGCCTGTATATCGCATGCTTTTTTTTTTACTGGCTAAAACTTTTTTCTTTTCCAGTATTGCCTTTTGAAGGTGGAGTTCATCTCAAAAGAGTAAGCATTCCTAACATATTCCATTTTCAAACAACATCAAGGTTGTTTGGCTTAGTACTATGAGTTTAAAAAACAAAATGTCTGAGCTTCATGTGTACCTCACCCATGAAGGCATCTACATGTGTTTAGTTGCTGAAAAACATTTGGAACAATAGTGCCCTCCAATCCCAGGGAACTGCGACTACAGTACATTCATATCCATTTGGAGCTTTGGGGCTGTGTCTGTATCTATTAACTCATGTCTTATATCCCATATTGAATAACACCAAGCTAAAAACCTGTACAGGTCCTTGTTTATCTCTCTGAAATTGCCTATCATGTCATTGCCAAGTGCATACTCCCGTATGTATTTTCTTCAGATTATATAAAGTGTCAAGTCAACATGAGAAACTTCCTATTAAGCCAAATTATTATAGCAGACTTGAGATACCCTATTATCAACTGGCAAAGCTGTAAAATTACCAGCAAACAGTCTCGGAGATTCCCCAATTTCACAAGTACTAATTCTCTGTTGTATATTGCACTTGTCCCTATCAGGGATGTTGATCTGTTTGATCTTGTACTGACCATATGCTCCTTTAATGGACTACCCAATATGTTAATGCCTCTATGGTTAAATCAGACTGCTTAGGTGAAAACTTCACTCTTGTTACATGCCTTCCCACCACAAACTTTTACTACATTTCAGGGTTTCTTTTTCCAAAAAACAAGTACTGTATTATAATAATCTGGACAAACACAGTTGGCGTATTCTTCCAGATAAATCAATTCCTTCTACTTCCTTTGCTTTTCCTTACTTGTCAGAGTTCTACTGTTTCTTGAATGATTGCATTGAAAAGACGTCTCCTGTCCCCAGAAGCATTATAGTATATTCAGATGTGCAGCTGTATTTTAGAACTATTATAGTTATCTGTAAAGGAAAAGAAAAAAACCTGAACTCTTCATGAAACATCACCTGTCTCGCTGTAGTAGATCATTGAAATCGCCACACCCAGGGACTACAGTGTCCTGTGTACAGAGACACAAAGTTATAAAATATCAGGATTTGCAAGCAGAAACAAGAGCAATGTGGAAGATGGATACCCAGATAGTTCCAGTAGTAGGAGAAACGGGCCTTATAAAAAGGAGTCTATAATCATATTTAGATGTGCTACCAATGTGTGCAACTCTGTACAAATTGCAGAATCATTACTGGGCACTGTGACAAACCGAAATGCTGCATCCCTAGCTATCTGGAATTTTGTAAATAATCATATGTTTGTGAATATTAATATGATCCATAGGCTTGTCTTACAAATGTAAGAGAACTATATGTTATGTGGATATTAAACTACTGGTGCAGAAGTGTGCATTGAACTGTATGTTACGTACTGAGCTTCAGGAATGTAACCACGGTGTACCCTACTGGAAAAGAACAGAAATGTATACAAACTATATTAATAGCAGAAGCTGAAACATACAGAGTTAACTTGCAAAACTTCAGAAAAATAGCTTGTGTTTTATGATGGGCTATAAAAACATTAGTTTCAGTGCAGCAAGCAGAGACAATGTCTAAAGCTAGAGGTTTTCCTATTGTCTGAAAACAGAAATAATTACTAGGTTTCAAATGTAAAAGTGTTTAACTGTTTTATGACTTCCAGTTCTAGGCAAACTTCTGACATATGTATATGTGACACAGAGGTGCTAAATTCTAAGTTTCTATTAACCTGGGAACTGAAGGCAGGTGACAGAGTGATGTCATCCCAGCTAACCCAGCAATAATGTGTGTATTATTAATTTAAGAACTATCTCAGAGTGAGTCTGTGCATTTTGGATTTGTCTTGGACCTCGAAACATGCACTCATCATCAGCACTACATCTACATTTGCCTTCCTCTGTAAGCAAGTCTGGGATACAGTGATATCTTTGATATAGTTAGGAATATAGTAAAGATTAAGTTAGATGTTTTCTGTATTTAATTGAGACTGTCCTGCAATGTTGTTTTAAAATATTTCCTGTGGTTCTGAACTCTGTTGTCACTGTGTTAAGTTGTTGAGTATTGTCTTGTGCTTTTGTTATTTATTATTAAATATAGTTAAACTTTTTAATTGTGGCTTGTTTGTTTAGAGATATTTAAGCTCTTGGCGTACTTGCATATGTATGTGGTGACACTGTACAGGCCACACTTAAATAGCCTTGCAAGTCTTGGTCACAGTTATCATTTGGATAATAGAAACATTACACAGTAAGACTGACCACCATTTGGGAAGGGCCTTATAGTAGCTGATAAAGAGCTGGATGGTGGCAGTGAAAACTACCCTTTAGTCTGGGTAGAAGGGGGCATAGCTAGTAAACATGTGTCAGCCTTTCCCAGGAGTGTGTGTGTTTGTATACAAATCAAATCTCAAAGTGTTTCTGTCAGCTACTTGGGCAGGGACACAAAGCACTGCTTGGACAGAGAGGGTGTTGGAGGTTTTGGTTTGACCACTCAGCTGAGATCTTAACCTATAGCTGTGCCAGTGCGTAGTCTTATTGGGGATCTGGAGAAACCAGCCCCAGACCGACTGTGATCTCTGTGTGCTCTTAAGGGAAATTTTACTTTACTGTGCATGTACTTTTCATCCTCCCAATGTGCACATCCCTCACTGGTGCTAGTGGTGAGGATTGAGGCTACTTGATTACTGGGCCAGTGCAGGGGCATCACAGGCACGTTGTGGGTGCTGCAAAGAGCACTTTTGGCTGACATCAAAGAGTGAAACAATTTTAATTTCATGAATTATAATCCTTTGTCTTATGAATGGGGTCCATTCCCGTCATGGTATTAGAAACCCAAAAGATTTGGAGAAATTAAAAAAAGAAGAGACCGTATAAATGCCTTAAATGCAGCAAGTGTTTCAAACAAGGGAGTTATCTAGTACAACATAAAAGGACTCGCATGAGGGTTATCTACGAATGATTTGGCACTCAGATCCCCACAAACATGCGGTGCACTGCTGGAGAGTAGCGGCCCCTTTCTATCCACTGTCCGACCCAGTGACGAGTGGCTCTCCTCTCCGACCTTCCGGCCAGCTATCCCTGGCCAACAGGAGATCTGCAGTACCGCGGTATCATTACATTTAGGTGGGATTCTGACTTAGAGGCATTCCATCATAATCCCACAGATGGTAGCTTCACACCATTGGCTCTTCAGCCAAGCACATACACCAAATGTCTGAACCTGTGGTTCCTCTGGTACTGAGCAGGATTACTGTCGCAACAACACATCATCAGTAGGGTAAAACTAACCTGTCTCACGACAGTCTAAATGGGATGAAGTAATAGCCAGAGAGATTGAAGCAAAGTTAAGAAAAGCCTTTAATTGGAAAACCCCAGGCCCAGATGCAATACCTAACTGTTGGTTAAAAGGACGACGCAGTAGTGCAGCGGTAGCATTGTCACCTCACAGCAAGAGGTTTTCCAGTTCGATTCTTGGCTGGAGTGCCTTCTGTGAGAAGTCTGCATGTCCTCCCTGTGTTGGTTTGGGTTTCCTCTCACGTCACAAAGACATGCATCTAGAGCATTTCTCCACGGGACTCTGCTGAAAATTGGCTTTGTTCCAAGTCTGACTTTCCTGGTTACCAAATGTTAAATAAATAAATCTTTGCACAAAGATTTAACCATGAGTAAGATCTATTTATATCCGCACCCCAAACAGACAACAATTTTATTTATTTATTTATTTTACATTTGTTGACCGGGCTAGTCCAGCTGGATATATGTCCATTTTCAGTGGAGGCCCGGGGAGAAAAGCTCCAACGATATTACAGATAATTCACAGAAACAGTCAATACAAGGTCAAAAATAATAACACATTGAGTCAGAACATGTGATATACATGCAAACAGGCATAGTCATCACAGGAAATTACATAAACAAAGTTTAGTAGATATTTGCTATACAGATTCTAACAATAAGTATATAATTGTCTAACACTGTAATGTATATAATTGTCTAACAACAGGTAAAACAATGCTCCTACTTGAGTGAACCTGCAAGCTGTTCCAAAAATTATAGACCAGTAGCTTGCCTTCTGATGACGTATAAACTATACACGGGAATTGATGCTGACAGAGTTTATAGTCATTTAGAAGAAAACTCAATTATGGCAGCAGAACAAAAGGGCAATAAAAGAAAGTCATATGGAACAAAGGATCATTTGTTAAATAAAATCATAGTGGAGAACTGTAAAAAGGGGAAGAATCCACGTTTGGCATGGATTGACTACAAAAAAGCATTTGATAGTATCCTACATTCATAGATGAGTGCTTAAAATGTATAAGATACACACTACACTGATCGACTACATTACAGTGACCATGAAACAATGGCAGACCACTTTGCAATTAAGCCATGATAAAGGACAAATTATTACCCCAGGGATAAAAATTCAAAGGAGGATATTCCAGGGTGTCTCTCTCTCTCACCGTTGCTATTCTGCCGTGCCCTTAACCCATTAAGCTGTTTACTTAACAGCTTTAGCCCATGTCTATAATTTGGCTCCTAGAAAATTATATTCTCTTTGTCGATTTAAAACTGTATAGCTCCTCAGATGAGAAACTGAAAGTACAGCTGCAGGTTGTCAAAACTTTTTCAGATGATACTAGAATGTCATTTGGTCTTGATAAATGTGCAAAAGCAACCTTTAAAGCAGGAAAACTGCAGAAATAGGAAAACATCAGTTTGGGAGAAGAATGTGATATAAAAGAACTTGAGCAAGACAAAGTGTATAAATACATGGGACTCGATGAAGGATCAGCAATAAAACATGAACAAATGTGAATAAAACTTAGTAAGGAATACTTTAGAAGACTTAAAGTAATCCTGAAAACAGCATTGACATCTAAGAACAAAATCCAAGCTATAAACCAGTTTGCTCTTCCTGTCCTAACATACAATTTTGGAGTGATTGATTGGCCCCGAAAACATGTTGGATAGATTAGATATTAAAACAAGAAGGATGCCTCATGCTCACCAAATGGTCTATAAAAACCACTGCATACCAAGATTATATATTCCCCGTTCCGAAGGAGGAATGGACCTCCTTGAAATTGATTACATGTATAGATCTGCAATTGTGGGACTCCACACACATCTGCTGACCTCACAAGACCGAAACGTGGTAAAAGTTTTGGAGCATGAGAATAAATCTAAGATGACTTCTCTGCTTAACCTAGCAGAAGCATATCTGCGTCAAGCAGGAATGGAAATTAAACCAGAAGCAGGTAAAAATCAGGCAGCAATGGTGCAACAGTAGCATTGTCGCCTCACAGCAAGAAGTTCTCCGGTTCATTTCTCGGTTGCAGTGCCTTCTGTGTGGAGTCTGCATGTCCTCGCTGCATTCATGTGGGTTTCCGCCGGGTGCTCCGGTTTCCTCCCACATTCAAAAATGTGCATCTGGAGCATTTCTCCCCAGGCCTCCGCTGAAAATTGGCATCGTTCCAAGTCTGACTTTCCCGATTAACAAATGTTAAATAAATAAAAACTGAATGTGCCAAGAAAACAAAAGAAAGAATATAAGGTGAAGGACCAAATGAAAAGACAAGAAATGTGGAAAAAACATAAATATAGTTGCAAGTATAGAACATCATATAGATTAGGAGCAAACACAGGAATGATTAAGGAGAGGTGAATTCAAACCATGAGATGAAAGGTTAATACTGGCGGCACAAGATAGTGGGCTACGTACACGCTGGTTTACAAAGTCCATTGAACAGGTGGGAGAAATAGACAAATGTAGGTTTTGTAAAACCGAATTAGAAACAGTCACACACACCTCATTGCTGGTTGTGACATACTAATGGCAGAAAGACTTTATACTGAAAGGCATAATAATGTGGCAAGACAGTTGAACTGGGGATTGTGCAAACATGGTATTGAAGTGTCTGAAAAGCACTGGAAACATGAGCCACAAAGCATAATAGAAAATGATGAAATCTACATCACATGAGATTATCCATTACCAACAGTTCAAAAGATAGACAAACTTCATAACACCCATGCAGACGAGGACTGAAAGTTCAACTGCTGAATCCTACACTAAGGCACTGTACGAGCACATCCATTCATGCATGAATCGTGCCATCCCAAATAGAACCAAAATGCTCTCATCCAAAAAAAGGAAGCCAATCTGGTGGTCCCCTGCCACAAACAAACTTTACAACAAAAGGAAGAAACTTTTGCAGAAAAGAGGAAAATCCCAGGATGCAAAAAACTCCCTTACTAGCCTCAGTAAGAAACTGAGATGCCTCATAAAATCCTCCAAAGCTAGTTACGAAAATAAAATTGCCAAAGATTCCAAAGACAACCACAAAGCATTCTATAACTATGTCAAGAATCTAAATGGCAATGCTCAGATCTGCTCTGAGCTAAAACAGAATGGCATTAAATATACTGATCCAAAGGATATTGCCAATATCCTGGCAGATCGATTCAGTGCCAACTTCACCCCCTTCTCACCCCCTAAATGGCCCATCTCAATACCGGAAGATTGCCAAATTCCAGTAAAATGGCCACACAGGTACAAAACGCACTCTCTAAAGCCAAGAATACAGCATCCATGGGACCAGATGACATCCCGGGCTGTGTACTACATGAACTACAATATGAACTGGCCCCTCACCTAAGTGTCATGTTTAATCATAGCCTCACCTCAGGTTTCGTGCCCACTGAGTGGCGCAGAGCTACAGTTATCCCAATCCACAAGGGGGGATCCACCTTGGATCCCGGAAACTACCGTCCCATCAGTCTGACAAGCCTTATCTGCAAGGTCATGGAGCGTATTATCATGGAACTTATAAACAAAGACATTGGCAACCTTCAAACACTGGACCCCACCCAGTTTGGGTTTGTGAAGGGCCGATCTTGTCTCCTGAACCTGATTGACTTCTCTTTGAATCAGTCTCCAGAGCCATGGACAAGGGTAAGGTGGTCCACACAGCCTATCTAGACCTTGCCAAGGCCTTTGACACCATCCCCCACTCTGGAATCATAGATAAACTTACTAAGTTGGGCATTAATCCCTATGTCACCCAATGGGTTGCTAAATGGCTTACTGACAGAACCCACACTGTAAAAGTAGCCAACTCCAAATCCAGCTCCAGACAAGTGACAAGTGGAGTACCTCAGGGTTCAGTCCTGGGGCTGCTCTTGTTTGGCATCTACTTCTCTGAAGTACAGGTCAACACTAAGGGACTCTGGCTAACAAAGTTTGCAGATGACTGCAAACTGGGAGCCATTATTGAATCCCCAAATGATGTGGATACTCTACAAAAGGGCCTTACAGAAACAGATGCTTGGTGCCAGAGCCATGGGCTCAAGCTCAATGCCAAGAAATGTATTGTTATCCCCTTTGGGAAAAAAACATGTATCCATGAATTACCATATAGGTGGCAGTACACTAAACACAGAAAGTGTGATAAGAGACTTAGGTACACAGGTGGACAGTGGTCTCACCTTCGATAACCACATCGCCACAACAGTCAGGAAATCCTTCTATGTGGCACACCTCATCACGAAGGGCTTTTCATCCAGAAAGAAGGAGGTCATTGTCCCACTGTACTCATCCCTCATTAGACCCATTATAGAATACAACGCCCCATTTGGTATGTACCTCTCAAGACATCTGCAACAACTGGAAAGGCCTCAGAAATACCTCACTAAAAGAATCACAGGCCTAAAGCAGATGCCCTACGCTGACCGCCTTAAAAAACTCCAGCTATACTCTGTCGCATATCGTCTACTCAGAGGCGATCTCTGCTTAACATACAAGGCCATGTCAAACCCAGAGCTGTTGGACATGCTACACTTAAAGAAATCCCAATCTCTCAGAGCTACACGCTCCAGGGATCTAAACCTTGTCATCACAATAAACAAAACATGCTGGAGGGATAGATTCCTGACCCAGACTCCCCAGACTCTGGAATAGATTGGCCATACATGTCAAGCAGAGTGCCTCTTTGGACCTCTTCAAGAGGAACCTTGACAATTGGATGGGAGAAAGGAAATTCACCCCAGGGATCACGTCAGTCGCCCTGCTAGACAGGGGTCCAGGAAAGTAAATAATGTGGGAAGAAATAGCCAGGGAATTGTTATGGCTAGGCTTGTATAGGCCCTAGGGCTGATAGCCTAGTACCAACCTATGAATCTATGAACAGGATAGAGTGGTCCAAGAAAAGAAGAGAAAAATAGCATTGATAATTGAACGTGCCACACCCAGTGATTACAGTGTCCTGCTTACAGAGAGACACAAAGTTATAAAATATCAGGATTTGCAAGCAGAAATGAGAGCAATGTGGAAAAAAGATACCAGATAGTTCCAAATGTAGTAGGAGCAATGGGTCTTATAAAGAACAGTTTACAATCATATATGTTATCAATCCATGTAACTCTGTACAAACTGCAGGAGGACTCATTACTGGGCATGTTGCGGGTGCTTCGAAGAGCACTTTTGGCTGACATCAGAGAGTGAAACAATAGTAATTTAATGAACTTTAATTTTACTTTGACTTGGTAATGGGGACCATTCCCGTCATGGTATTAGAAATCCAAAAGATGTGGAGAAATTAAAAATAGAAGTGATCTAAAAGTAGCAAACAAGATCTTTGAACATAAAGCAGTCACTGGTGTTGCTGATACCCTCAAGGCCTGCCTTTCATTGTATTAGAAGTCTTAGCTGTTATATTTGGCTCTGCAGGCATATCCAACTCTGACCCCAAAAAACGTAACTAGTGTCTTGACAGATGGAGTTTTCCCTTTACACTCTGTCATGTCCCACTGTTCTCCTAATCTCTTCTCTTACTACCTCCCCTGTAAGCACCCTAGATGAAATCACATTAACTATTTTCCAAACTAAAAACATTAGTTCCATGGCTATGGGTCATATCACAGTCTGTCTGCTTGTAAGTATCAGGCACAGTGTATTCCAAGCCTTCTAAGACACTAACCCCAGTCTCTCATGAGTTGTATTCAAACAGCTTGGATAGCAGCTACAGTAGTGCCTCTCCACAGAGGTGGTTCCACGACTAACACCCGTAACTATTAATCTTACTTGCAGAGTCTGCAAAACCATGTACTGCATTATTACTGAAGTAATAATTATTAATGCAATAGGTGACCTTCAAACCCTCAACCCTAACCAATATGTATTTGTTAAAGGCTGGTCATGGCTGCTCAGCCTGGCTGATTTCATTGACAACGTCACTGAAGCTTTAGATAAAGGTCAACACATCAATACTGTCTGCCTAGACTTTTCAAAGTCCTTTGACCCCATTCACCATCTGGGTATCACAAGCTCTCCATTATCAGTGCTAGTCCTTACTAACAGAACTCACATTGCGAGTGTTGTGTGTGCATACTGAAATATCCATTGGACATATGTGTACCCAATGAATTATTGCAGTATTACAGTGAAGTGTTCTATTTTGCTGACATGTACTGCTTAATGGAGGAGAATTCTTACATTAATTCACAGAGTAAGTTCTAGTCCCTGTTCTTTATCCGTGAACTTGTTTCCCTTTGCTGGTGTCTGTCTATTTAGAAGTAATGTTGCTCTTCTGACACCAGAGGGAGCTCTTACAATATAAAAAGTAATTTTGGACATTTATAAATGCATTTGTAAAGTCAAATTTAGATTTTGTTCTCTGATGTCTTCATATCTGTCCCTTCTCCTTTATTGTGATTTTACTCTCGATAACATTTGCTAGACCTATATGTTTGGTGTTATACATCAGACTAAGGTTATGCCTGAAGTCCTGTGTGCACGTTCCTCTGTCTTTGCATCAATACTGTGCGACACTGAACAGTATACATAATCACTAGCACTTCACTTAATATGACCAGTGCTTTTGGCTGCTTTTTAAAAATAGAAGCATTTGAGCCATTAATGAATAAATGGCCTCATGAATCAGCAAGTATGTTTAACATGTGCTCACTCACTTCTTAGAAGTATCCTGCTGTCCCCTAGTGTGATTGACAGCAACCTTGACAGTTTGTACAACTGGCACATTAGTAACTATCACTTTGATTATTTCATCCACTTGTCAGTCATACCCCATTTAACATTTCCAAGGGTTTGTTTGTTCTTGTAAGAAATCTTAACTCTTACATGCATGAACTACTTAAACACGAGTCGCAAAGGCAAGTCTGTTAATCTCCTGTAAATGCATCTGTGAAAAAAGACCCAGATTTTTCTCCATGGGAAAAGTGCCTCCTTTGCCTTATTTAAGGAGTGTGCTCCTCACGACAGCGTCACTTCTTTCCTACTGCTAATACTGTTTGACCTGCTCCATACAGCTACTTATGAGTTCACAGAGAATAACTGCACAACCAGCCTGTGACTTAGTGTCCATGAAGTCACCTTCAGGGGATACTCCTCAGCTTTGCTTGATTTTTGCTGGTGCCTCTCACATATTGTTAGGTCATATAAATGCTAGTCATTAAATATAATTACTGAAGCCGGAGGCTTTCCTCAGTATAAGGCATCTCACAGAGATGGAACAATGTGAAGGGAGCTGTGTCTAATGCAAAGTTTTGAAGAGACAAAACTTGTAGAATGTCATCTCTAAGGCAGACAGGCAGAGGCTAAGCCATCAAAATGATAGGCCTATGCCCCCACACACACACACACACACATACACACACACAACATTCAGCTTTTATTCAGTACCCGTGGGAGCTAACACTGACCTAAGTTCCCACAGGTTGACCTGTGGGTCATTGTCTTCCATATTGTTTGAATTCTTGGTTGTGCAGCAGACTCCTGTCTTAACACTTGCATCTGGAACCATAGTTGGACAGGAACTGCAGCCTTTTTAACTTCCATGTTCTTCTCTCGGGAGCTTGTGCTCCGGGGTTGATGCATTATGTCAGTCCAACAGCAGCCATTACCATAAATGAAGAAATTAATCCACGACCATAGGGAAGGAACCAGTACTTGATTATAGACCAAAACAGTTTTAATAATAACAAAAGTTCTCTAGTTGCACAAATCACAAAAGAATCACACAAGCGCTTTCGCTCAGGCAGTCCTGAGCTTTATCAAGTGTTACAGACATTTCATGTTACAATGCCTAATATATATCCTAGTAATTGCAGTCTTAATTGGAAAAACCTGATATTAAAGTGCTCCAGTGATTTAAAGCTATAAGCTATAAAATGATTTTCATTGCGTCAACCAGGAATAAAATACACATGTATGCATATACAAAAAACAACTTTAAAATACAAAACTTCACAAATAGGGGAGTTAAAAAGAATTAAAAGTTCAAATTAAGCTTAGAAATCATTGACATCTATATTGAATGTATTGGATAGCTTGCAAAATTGCTTATATTGTTGAAGGGCACTGTGGTGTTAAATTGAATTAATTAATATTAAATATTAATTAATAATATTAATATAAATCTAATATTAGAGATGGTTTTGAATTAAAATTTTAAAGCAATGGTTGCCCATTAATTTAATATAATCTATAGATGTATTGTTGTGTTAGGGAATCACAAGTCCAGAACTATAGCCTAGCTCTTCTTAGCTTCAAGACTGGTTTGATACTAATCATCCCATTAAGGCCAGGCGGTTTCCCTGCGTTCAACCTCAACTGCCATAGTAATTCACGGTAACCTAAGGTAGATTCCCAGTCACCACCCCTTACATCTGGTTCTACCTGTTCGAGGACCAGAAACTGGATTTTGGACTCTGGGCAAGAGAGGGAGTGTTTGAAAAAGGCATTCGTCTCCTTCTTCTTAGCCATATCATAAAGATGTTCATAGATTCGTTTTCTTAGTTCCCTCTCAGTTTTGCCCACATAGAAACTTTGACAGTTAGTACATAACCCCAAATAAACCACCCCTCTAGTGCCACACGTGTAAAAGCCTGTTGGATGTACTTTGTAGTTTCTTGATGGAATGTAAGGGGATGTTTCTTTTGATATGGCGTGGCATTGGGCACAAGCACCACATTTGAATGTACCCAACCTTGATTGTCGGACTCTCTTCTTGGTTCCTTGCTTTTTTTCAAATATTTCTTTTAAGTTGGCCCCTCTTTTGCGGACAAAACTAGGTTTAGATGGTATATAGTCCTTTAATTCTTCAAAGAGGGTCAAAACTGGCCAATGGTGCAAGATAGTTTCTTCCATTTCATGAGAATTAGAGGAGTAAGTGTATGCAAAACTGTTTGTGTGAGAGGCTTCTGTATTGGAAATAATGTTAGGCACAAGCTCAAGCCCTCCTCCTAATATTGGTGTATATAGAGAGTGTCGTGAGGAATTTACTTCTGCAGCTAGGGTTGTAAATAACTCCAGAGGATAACCTCTTTCTAGAAACAAAGTCCGCAAGAACTCCACCTCCAATTCAAAATCGTTCTGTGTGCTACATATTCTACTTGCTATGATGAGCTGCCCCTTAATGGTTCCTCTTTTTTGATATAAAGGGTGTGCACTCTCAAAATGTAAAAAGGAATTGGAAAAGGTGGACTTGCGGTGTAGTTTGGAATGAAAAGTTTTTTGGGTGTAATCTTTGTAGAGGGTGACATCTAAATAGTGAAGCTCATGCGAATCAACAGTATGTGTAAATTGTAGAAAATTTGTAGTTGAATTGATGTAAGTAAAAAATCGGAGTAGGTCCTCCTCAGAGCCAGACCATAAGATACAGATGTCGTCCAAATAATGTCTGTAAAAAAGAATGTGTTCTTCCCAAGGTGGTATTAGGACAAACGTGTGCTCCCACATGTGTAGTACTACATTCGTGTAGAAGGACGCACACGATGCCCCCATGGCTACACCCTTACGCTGCCGAAACAATTCACCATTGAATAAAGGAATCCACCCTCTACAATTTAGACCGATTGTATCAGGGGCAGGAGGTGTGATTGAACCCCTGGGAAAATTTATTGACTCGATGACCAAAGAGTATACATCTTTACTTACCCACGTCTGTAAAGATTCCTGGCATTTTCTGCGTGACATCCCCACCTCCTGTTTTTCATCAGATATCCTGATGGTCACAGTGGACATAAAATACCTCTTTTCCAGCATCCCCCACCAAGAAGGTTTGGAATGGTTTGCTGAATTTCTTGGTCAAAAAACCACCCTCAGTAACACAATGTCCAACTTACTCACTGAATTGATGGAAATCGTTTTTTTCCAACAATTTCATCTTTTTCAGTGGTGAATTGTTTCGGCAGCGTAAGGGTGTAGCCATGGGGGCATCGTGTGCGTCCTTCTACGCGAATGTAGTACTACACATGTGGGAGCACACGTTTGTCCTAATACCACCTTGGGAAGAACACCTTCTTTTTTACAGACGTTATTTGGACGACATCTGTATCTTATGGTCTGGCTCTGAGGAGGACCTACTCCGATTTTTTACTTACATCAATTCAACTACAAATTTTCTACAATTTACACATACTGTTGATTCGCATGAGCTTCACTATTTAGATGTCACCCTCTACAAAGATTACACCCAAAAAACTTTTCATTCCAAACTACACCGCAAGTCCACCTTTTCCAATTCCTTTTTACATTTTGAGAGTGCACACCCTTTATATCAAAAAAGAGGAACCATTAAGGGGCAGCTCATCAGAGCAAGTAGAATATGTAGCACACAGAATGATTTTGAATTGGAGGTGGAGTTCTTGCGGACTTTGTTTCTAGAAAGAGGTTATCCTCTGGAGTTATTTACAACCCTAGCTGCAGAAGTAAATTCCTCACGACACTCTCTATATACACCAATATTAGGAGGAGGGCTTGAGCTTGTGCCTAACATTATTTCCAATACAGAAGCCTCTCACACAAACAGTTTTGCATACACTTACTCCTCTAATTCTCATGAAATGGAAGAAACTATCTTGCACCATTGGCCAGTTTTGACCCTCTTTGAAGAATTAAAGGACTATATACCATCTAAACCTAGTTTTGTCCGCAAAAGAGGGGCCAACTTAAAAGAAATATTTGAAAAAAAGCAAGGAACCAAGAAGAGAGTCCGACGATCAAGGTTGGGTACATTCAAATGTGGTGCTTGTGCCCAGTGCCACGCCATATCAAAAGAAACATCCCCTTACATTCCATCAAGAAACTACAAAGTACATCCAACAGGCTTTTACACGTGTGGCACTAGAGGGGTGGTTTATTTGGGGTTATGTACTAACTGTCAAAGTTTCTATGTGGGCAAAACTGAGAGGGAACTAAGAAAACGAATCTATGAACATCTTTATGATATGGCTAAGAAGAAGGAGACGAATGCCTTTTTCAAACACTCCCTCTCTTGCCCAGAGTCCAAAATCCAGTTTCTGGTCCTCGAACAGGTAGAACCAGATGTAAGGGGTGGTGACTGGGAATCTACCTTAGGTTACCGTGAATTACTATGGCAGTTGAGGTTGAACGCAGGGAAACCGCCTGGCCTTAATGGGATGATTAGTATCAAACCAGTCTTGAAGCTAAGAAGAGCTAGGCTATAGTTCTGGACTTGTGATTCCCTAACACAACAATACATCTATAGATTATATTAAATTAATGGGCAACCATTGCTTTAAAATTTTAATTCAAAACCATCTCTAATATTAGATTTATATTAATATTATTAATTAATATTTAATATTAATTAATTCAATTTAACACCACAGTGCCCTTCAACAATATAAGCAATTTTGCAAGCTATCCAATACATTCAATATAGATGTCAATGGTTTCTAAGCTTAATTTGAACTTTTAATTCTTTTTAACTCCCCTATTTGTGAAGTTTTGTATTTTAAAGTTGTTTTTTGTATATGCATACATGTGTATTTTATTCCTGGTTGACGCAATGAAAATCATTTTATAGCTTATAGCTTTAAATCACTGGAGCACTTTAATATCAGGTTTTTCCAATTAAGACTGCAATTACTAGGATATATATTGGGCATTGTAACATGAAATGTCTGTAACACTTGATAAAGCTCAGGACTGCCTGAGCGAAAGCGCTTCTGTGATTCTTTTGTGATTTGTGCAACTAGAGAACTTTTGTTATTATTAAAACTGTTTTGGTCTATAATCAAGTACTGGTTCCTTCCCTATGGTCGTGGATTAATTTCTTCATTGGTTATCGTTCTTTTGATTATTGTTCTCATTACCATAAATGAGTCACCCTAGATTCTGACCATCAGTGCTCCCTCACTCCACTTCATGGGGTTGTCCTTTTTTCTCCCTAACATCATATCTAATGCTGTTCCTTTTGTATTTCACCACTGCTTCTCCATCACTCATTTCTCTATCATTTCTTAAAAAAACAAAAAAAAAACTGTCCTATGTTTCTGTGATGCTAGCAGTGTCCACCCCACTCCTGCATAATTGCCTGCAGCTCCTTGTCTAATTAACAAAACCTAGTGCTATGCATAATAGGATTGCACAGCCATACCCTGTCACCTTTCTTTGCTTCTTTGATATTTCTCTATCAGATTCTGCCATGCTTAGTGCCTGATCATCGCCCCTCACTTCCATTTTTTGACAAATCCTATGTCTTCTTGCACCTATATTAAAGGCCTAATTGTGGACATATACATTTATGCCCAGCTCTGAAGCCGGATACTCCTTTTGAGCCAAGATGGATTCTTTTCCTGACAAAGAGTTGAACTCTCTCTCTCAGTCCATCCCCATCCTTTTTCCAGTTGCAAGCCTTTCTCCATTCTCTCGGCTGGTGCTGCAATCAGTCATATTCTCTGATACTTGAATTTCTTGAAGTGTTCAAAAGTAGCACAGTGAAATGCTGATCTAGGTGCCACAACCAGTTCCATGTTTTGTAGCATAGGTAACACTAGTGTCAGTGCTACATCCAGCTAAATGTCCTGCTGTATAGGTAACATTGGTGACAGTATTACCTCCAGCTCCATGTTCTGGAGCACTGGTAGCATCTATGACTGTGATGTCCTGGTGTACAAATAACACTGATAACCACTGCTATCTTTAGCTCCATGTCCTGGATCACAGGTAAGCAGTAACAGTGCTCCCTCCAGCTCCATGTCCTGCTGTACAGGTAACATCAGTGACCGTGTTGCCTCCAGCTTCATGTTCTGGTGATCAGATAACAGTAGTGACAGTGTCATCTCCAGTTCCATGTCATGGAGCACAGGTAACCAGTGACAGTGCTACCGTCTAGCTCCATATCCTGCTGTACAGGTAACATTTGGTGACAGTGCTACCCTCCAGCTCCATGTTCTGGTGCACAGGTAACATTGGTGACTGTGATGTCCTGGTGTACAGTAGCATCAGTGACAGTGCTATCTCCAGCTCCATGCCCTAGCATCTCTTTGCCACATCCTTGGTTTTCTTGGTACCACCTCTGCTGTCTTGTGACAGGTCATTGATGCTTTCGTCTACCGCCCCATCTTGTTGATGAGTCTCACTAGCCTTCTAGAAACTCCTTTCTTTTGTAGTTAGGCTTGTAATCCTTTTTGTGATTGAATTTCCAAACACCCAAATTATGTTTTCTTTCTCTGCACTGCCTTGTCCTGTTTCATGTTTCTAATTCTCCTACTTGCATCCTTTCCCAGTCTTCCCCACTATTCCTCATGGTTTCTTCTCTTCTTTTGATGCATCTGGCACTATTCCCATCCTTTCAGTACTGTTTCTGCAACTCCCTTCACTGTTGTCCTGTCATTGCTTCCTCTCTTCGGATTCCCATCAATTCCCTGTCCTCCTCCTCACTTTCTTAATCCATCCCTTTGATCTCGCTCCATACTGTGTAGCACTTATTGACCCCTTTTCCTGCTGACTTGGCCTATCCTGATTTTTTTTTACAAATCTAATCCCTTCCCCTAACTGCCTCCCCCAATTTGCTTCTCACTTATCCATCTCTATTTACTCCTGGTTTAGTCATTGCCTACCATTTTTGTCATGTCCTCACCATCCTCCTCTCACCCACTCTGCCCCTTCTTCTAAATCCTGACTGCTGTCTCGTCTCTCCAAGTTTTTCTCCTAGTATTCTCCCCACTTTCTTTATTTCCACCAACTCCTTACTACTTAAATTCTCATACCATTCTTCACCCCCCCCCCCTATTCCATTGTCTGTACCTTATACATGCCTTGTGTTTGATTTCACCAACACTTGCATGTCTTTTAACTAGATTGCTAGCTCACATCCTAGCACGGCATATTCGCCTCTTTTTCTGTTTACTTCTCCAGCCTATCACCCCCACCCCATGATTTGATTTGCTATGCTTTTATCTGCTAAGTGCCCCGATTTGATAAGAGCAGATTGATGCAACCTAATACACCATTGTTGATGATTGACAATCAAACAAGAACGTGTAATACTTTATTAACATTAAACTCTTTCTCAAAATTTTAAGGGCACCCCCCCCCCCCCCCCATACACACAGTTTCACAGTAATTAAGCAGCAGGTCAGCAATTTACACTAAAGTTACTATGAGAATTAAAAGTAAATATGGTTTGCTTTCAAAAGTTCAATATTATAGTCTGAGCGCAGGTGCTAAAACCAACAGGAAATGGAAGTATGCTATTTAATTACCAGTACATTAAAATAAATGGTGCAGCAAGTCTGTCTTCAGAATATATTGCACTTTATATTGGTATGCACATTTTTACCTTTTGAAGTCTAAGACTTTCTAATAAAAATGTCTTTCAGCATATGTTGCCAGTATTTCTTTTTAAATATCAGCAAGTTCTCTTGTGTTAACTAAGCTGGGGACAGATCGATAGCTGCTAACATATGTACTGTGATTTATATAAAATACACCATTTAATCTTGTTTTTTTTTTAATTTATTTTTATTTGCATTTTGGTTACTAGGCTAGAGTACTGATCAGAGCATGACTAACTACTGGCTCAGCCTGGGCTACATTTAAAATAGTAGCAACAAAAATGTAACAAATACAACCAACATTGGAACACAAAGATATTGCAAACTGGTCACAAAAAAACAGAGAATGTGTACAGATTTTATGCTGTGTAAAAGTGGTCATTTTATAAGTGGAAAAATGCAGAGGAGTATCGAGTAAAGAATGAGAGGCAGGATAAACCTTGGAAAATGCAGGGGGTAACACTAGTGGTAAGAGGACAAAGCAAGAGATGGGTAATAAGACCCACAGACCAAGGAGACAGAGGCAAAAGTAAATGTAAGATGTCTTTAAGTTAACTCTTTTTTTGAACCACCTCAGAAATAAATGTTCCAGAGTAACCCTTATTTAACAAATGTCTGCCTCACGCATAAGTAATTCCTAACATATAAGGTGTGATTACTAACGGAACAATAAATGATGTAAAGCTCTCCAACCAAACAATGGGACCTTTACTGATGAATGTTGTAGTATCTCCCTCCCCCAGAATGTTTAGTCTTTAATTTTATTTTTGTTTTTTTTTCCAAGTCATTGCATTTCACATTTGCTTTTTGGGATTCTTATAGAACTGTGCGGTGTTGAAGTCATTTGGGGTGTGGCAAGCCAGGTGTGCCTGTTGTAATGGAGTTTATTTTAAAAAAAATAAGTATTTTGTCATTCTTCTTTTTCATGCAACAAGCATTTTCTACATTGTCTAACTTTGTCTAACTTTCTCTAATGCAGTTACGATCATCATCTTCTTTAGTATACCTCACAAAGATTTTGAAATCAAGACAGCATAGTATGCACCATTTTCTTGCCTTGATTGCTACCACACTAGCTATGAAATCATAATGCTATGAAATCATAATACAGTAACCTATGAATCTGATGCTATCCATGTCATTATTCATCACAAATGCGCCTTGGATCCAAGCCAGCAAATATCAGACAGATCCAGAGCTCAAGCTCCCCCCTTCACATGATTCCCTGCTACCTCTAACCCCCAGATCTCATTTGCCACTGAAACGCTTGAGACGTGGTCTTTAGGACTCAAACTTGCTAGGCAGATAAGTGCATTCTTTTGGGGGTTTGTAGTCTAAATTTAGCTATCTTTAGTTAATTTTTGCTTAGTTTATGGTAGTTTCCTCCACTCCCATTCTCTAATCTAACTATTTAGTTTACCCCTTCCTGGCATTGTGTTCCGTTATTGCCTTGTTTCTGTTTAAAAAAAAAAAGGGGGGGGTTATAGTTGGTTCTTACATTTAGCAGAGTTGTGTTGTTTCTTGGTACTTAACAGGTGCTTGTGTGTGTTCATGTGTGTGGTTTACCATGGCTGATAAACCCTCTGGATTCAAGAGATGCTCCTTGTACAGTAGGAAAATGCCATGTTTCGACTCGCACGAGGAGTGTCTTTAATGCTTAGGGGCAGTGCACCTGGACATTGAATGTGACATTTGTGCCACATTCAACCCCAGGGCCCTTGTGGCATGCCGCAACAAACTTCTTTTGAATGGCTTGGCTCAGGGGGGTCCTCTGCCTTTGGACTCCTCTTCCAAGCCCTCTCAGGAAACTAAAAAGAGGACTCTTCCTCCTCCTCGCTTTCAAAAAAGCCGAGGCCCTTGGATCTGAGCCCAGCCTCTCTGGATCTGCGATCTGCCATTCTGAGAACCTCAGATCAGACTCTCGGATCCAAGACCTCCATGGAGTGGAGGCCTTTGGATCTGAGTTAGGCGCAAGCCATCCCCGGATATAGCTAGTTCATCGGATCTGACCGGCACTCTGTCCAAGCCCTCGAATCCAACTAGGCTGTCAGATCCGACAGTTCTGTCTGATCCTGTTATAATTGAAGGTCCTCCAAGAAGTTGGAACTGTCCTGTCAGAGTGGATCCCCTTCCTGGGACTAAAGGGCTATGGGATTCAGGGTACGATCCCCTGCACGGTCAGGACACTCGTCAGTCCTGTCCAAGGCTCAAATTGAGTTGGACTTGTTGCCATCCCCTGCCCAGGGGACACTCCCCATCTACAGGACTCCAGTCTCCTCTTCCAATCCCTCAGGCTTTGGAACATTATGACCAAGGGATTTGCAGTGAGAGGCAGATGATTTTGGGTATGCCTCCCTTTTCAACACTGTCAGGGTCCCTGACGGGCTCTGTTCCGTTGCCCTCAGATCAGGGTGCTCCTTGCCTCCAAGACATTGGTGGAGGCTCGGGCCCAGACTTTTCGGACCATTGCCTACTTGTGGGAGCTTCAGCTCTGGACAGCTCAGAGCCTATATTGTCAGGGGGGCTTCAGTGCTGTGTTGGCGTGTCTTCCTCCTTCCTGGATGGCCCCAGCTGCTGGGAAGGGAAGAGAAGCTTCGTCCAGTCTATCAGCCTTCCAGGCCATAGAGAGGACCTTCTCCAGTTTGGCTGTTACTGCTCCTTCTCTGAGTCCTCCCCAGCCTTTCTAAGGTTTGGGTGCTGAGGCCTCATCATCCATCCAGGGTCAGCCCTCCTGCAAGTGACTTCAGGTGGGCACTGCCCCACTTGGGGTACCCCTCTCTTCTGAGTCCTCTCCTCAGCCCATCATGGAGGAACCCCCTCGGAAGAGAACATGTAAGAGGAGACATTGTCCCCCCTAAGAGTCTTTAACGGATGACAAGGATTTCGAGGAGGGAGATGGGACCCCAGACATCCACCTGAGGAAGTGTCCTTCGAGGACATCCTTGAGATTCTCAAGCAAAAAGGCGGATGGCCTTCTCCCACCACATCTTCAGAGGAGTCCGTATTCCTGAAGGCCTTTGGGATGGGCCCATCTTCTTCTGGGTGTCCCCCCTGCTGATGAGCTTGTGGACCTTATCGCCTGCAGGGCTTGAAAGAAGCCAGACATGGTGGAACCTGTTGCCAAAAAAGCAGACAAATTCCTTAGTCCTCCCAAAGCCAGAACATTTTGGAGCAAAGGTGTCCCAGGTAATGCTATCGTGTTGGCTGCTGCTACTAAGGAGGAGCTAGCTGTGCAAAGTTCCTTGGTCCATCCCCCGAACAGGGAGTACTGATCGATTGATCATTTTGGAAAGCGTGTGTTCACCTCAGCTATTTTCGGTCTGAGAGCAGCTAATTATTTGGCCCATTTTACCTGGCTTCAGAAAGACTTTGTTTCAGAGCTCATCACTTCCTTTACAGAGTTGTTGCCTCCAGAAAGTCTTAAGCTGTCTACTCTGGCTTCCTTAGCTAATGCTTTGATGAGGTCGATCTCTAATTTGGCAGAGGCCACCTCTAAGTGGCAGGTACCAGTATTGCCATTTGACAGCACACTTGGCTTTGCCTTTGTGGGTTTGCAGAACTTTTCAAGGTGTCTTTCACAAATTCCCCCTTTGACTGCTCCACCTTGTTTTGTCCGTGTGAGCAGGAAAGTAAGACTATTTCCGTGGTAGGGATCAAGTTCTCTACTCTTCAGCGGTCCTTCTCTAAGACTCAGAAGGGAAGTAAGAAACTTTGGTTCCAGAAGACTCTGTCTTCCTTCCAGGATGCTCCCCAGGAGTCCTATTCCATCAGCTTAGGTAGGGGATTCAATGGCAGACGCCACCCCAGAAGCAGGAGGAGTCTGCAAAAACAGGGCTCCAGGGAATCCTTCTCAGAGAAGCCCTTTCAGTGTTCCTGAAATGCTGCCAGACTGCCCTGTCCTGGAGGAAGTCAGGGGGTCGACTCCCCTTTCACCACTAGCCTGGGCAAGTCTCGCCTCCAATTAGTGGGTGCTTAAAATTTTTCCCAGGGGTTACTCTATTTCCTTTTTCTCAACCCCATCCAATTCAGAAATTTTCTCCCAGACATTCCACTCCACCAAAGGTAGTTGGCCTATCTCGAGGTTCAAGACCCTCTTCAAAAAAGAGTAATTCAAGAGGTTCCAACAGGGCAATGAGGGTCCAGCATTTACTCTCACTTCTTTTTGGTGCCAAAGAAGACCAGGGACCTGCATCCTATTTTGGACCTCAGTGAGCTGAATCTGTCAAGAAGTCCAAGTTCTAGATGGTCACTGTTCAGTCCATTCTGCCTCTCTTGCACAAGGACAATTGGATGTGCTCAGTGGATCTCAAGAACGCGTACTGTCATATAAAAATTGCTCCAGGAGACACTTGCACTTTCAGTTAGGGGTCAATCATTACCAGTTCAGAGCCCTGCCCTTCGGACCCACCACAGCCCCCCCAAGTGTTTACCAAATGCATGGCAGTGGTGGCAGCTCATCTCTGGCTGCAAGGGTTCCAGGTCTTTCCGTAACTGGACAATTGGCTCCTCACAGCTCCCACGTGGCATTGACTATCAATGGCCACAGATTATATCTTCAGTCTTTTCCAGCATCTGGGTATCACTATGAATCTGCCAAAATCCACCCTTGTTCCATGCCAGAATGTGGAGTTCATCAAAGTACAGCTGGATACAGTATTGGAAACTGCATCACTGCCTCCTTGCAGTATTCAACTCATTCGAAGCCAGGTTTCTCTCTTGCTAGAGCTACAATGCCCATCTGCTGTCTTGATTCTGCAAGCGTTAGGTTTGGTGGTGGCTAACATTCAATTAGTTCCTCTCACCAGATATCACATGCAGGTGCTCCAGTGGACTCTGGCAGTCCAGTGGTGCATGTCCATGAGAATAAAGTTGACTCAGGTTTGCAGGAATCAGCTCACTTGGTGGCTTCAGTCTCAGGACCTATACCTAAGCAGGCCATTTTGTCTTCCCCTGCCCAAGGACATGGTGACCACGAACGCCTCATTGTTGGAGAGGGGGGCATTTTCAGGAGAGGATAGTTCAAGGTATGTAGCCCCCATAGAGACCAAATTGCACATAAATCTCCTGGAGATGAGCATTTCAGGATTGCCTTCCTCTGGGGACTGTAGCAATTCAAACAGACACCATGGCTGCTGTTTGGTATATCAACAAGCAAAGAGGAACATGGTCTTATCCTTTGTGCAGAGAGGCCATGAGAGTGTAGGAATGGGCAATGTCTTCCAGACATTTTCTTCATGCAACTCCTATGCCCAAGAGTTCCAATGTGTTAGCCGACAAACTCCGCAGGTCCGTCTTGAGTCCTTTCGAGTGGTCCCTGAAGCCATCAGTGGCAAGGCTAATCTTTGACCATTGGGGTGAATCATGCTGTGATCTCTTTGCTTCTCCAATTAACCCCAAATGCAGCAATTACTTTGCCCTGATCCCCCCATTGGGGGAGTCACCCAGGGATGCTCTTGTTCACGATTGGCGTCTAAGTCTCCTCTATGCGTATCGTCCTATCCCTGTAATACCCAAGGCTTTACAGAAAGCTAGTCACCTGAAGTCCTCTCTCATTCTCATTGCCTCTTTCTAGCCCTGTCAGGCATGGTTCCCCTTCTTAAGGTCTCATCTGCGGTATCCACCCTGAATACTAGATCCCATTCTGGATCCGATTTCCCAACCCTGGGGACTTTCACTTCCCAATCTCCGGACCCTTCATCTAACTGCATAGTTTTTTCAGTTCAATAATCCTTTCTCAGTCCAGACTTCCTTCTCCAGTGAGAAGTATTGTTTTGGCTTCTCAAAAACCGTTTGCAAAGAAGGTTTATTCCAGTAAATGGAAAAGGTTTTCCATTTGGGCCAAAGGAATCTAGATCCTTTTTCAGCCCCTATCCGTGATATTTTGCTATTCTTATACTCCCTTTTTCAGGATGGGGCAAGTTTTTCAACCATTAAACTCCAGTTGACAGCCATCTCTTAATTTTCATAGCAACAATGAGCCTACCTTTTCTTCTAAATTGTGTAAAGCTTTTTTGAAAGGAATTTTTCTTCTTAGACCTCCCATTAAGGACCCGTTCCCTCCATGGGATTTGACTTTGGTGCTGCAGTCCCTAACACAAAAACCTTTTGAACCGGTGGGGTCATGTAGTATTAAATTTCTTTCATGGAAGACTGCCTTTTAAGTAGCCATTACTTCTGCCAAGAGGGTCTTGGGACTTCAGGCTCTGTGCATTAAGCCACCATTTATGATCTTTCATAAGGATAGGGTGTCTCTTGGAACAAATCCTTCCTTTCTGCCTAAAGTGGCCTCTGAAGCTAATGTCAATCAGTCGATTCAACTACCAGTCTTCTTCCGTAATTATTCTAATAAAGGGGAGTATATCTTGCATTGTCTAGATGTCCATAGGCAATTGCATTTTTATTTAAAAAGGAGTGAGGATTTTAGAAAGTCAGATCAACTGTTTGTGGCTTTCTCTCAGAACAGAAAGGGCCATGCAGTTTCCAAAGTGACTATTTCCAGGTGGATTGCTGGTTGTATTTCTTGCATTTATGATAGTAGGCAATTGGAATTGTCTAGACTGGTTTCCTTTCGTTCCTCCATGCTCCGATATATGCTTCCTTGAGGCCACCCAGGGTACTTAGAAGCTGGGGAGTCTGACCCATTTATGATGAATAATGACACGGATAGCATCAGATAAAGAGTTACTGTATGTACTTACCATAACTTGGCACCTGTGCTATCCAGTGTCATTATTCATCACATTCCTGCCATCTTTCCCCCTTCCTTCTGGGGGTTCTGGCAGGCTGAAGTGATTGATATGTTGAAATAGTTTTAAGTTTTGCAGAGTTTCCTCTGCATTTCCATTGGTGTAGCAAACTCGATCTGAGGGTTAGAGGTAGCAGGGAATCATGGGAAGGGGAGGAGCTTGAGCTCTGGATCTGTCTGATAGTTGTCTGCTTGGATCCGAGGTCAGATCCAAGACCCATTTGTGATGAATAATGACACTGGATAGCACAGATGCCAAGTTATGGTAAGTACACAACTCTTTTTCATTAACTTCAAAGTCAAGTCAAAGTAAATTTTATTGTCATTTACCCTACACAAGTGCAGTCTAAATGAAATTGTGTGCATCAGGCTCGAACTGACAAGACATATACATACTTACAAAAACACATACAACGCACATATATTTTCATCATTTCACATTAGACAAATTATTCTAATACATATTACCACAGTTTACCTTGTCTATAATTTTCAGCAGCTGCATGATATCTTATTGCACAAGTTCCTATTGCACTGTGTGATTCTTTCATGAATAAGAGGATCTACTTAGTATAATAATGCACATTCATTGCCATCTGTGTATTGTTTATGTTTAGAATCTGAACCGCCTCTCATTTATTTGCACCAAAAGTGTTGGCTGTCCCATATCTTGTCAGTCTAGTTTCCCAGAGATTATTGCCAGAGTTCAAAAGTCTCACTGCCGAAGGGAAGAAGCTGTTTCTGAACTTGAACATTTTACAGCATACACTGCGGTATCTTCTGCTGGACTACAAGCATGTGAACAGTTCATAAGCAGGGTGTGTAGGATCCTTGATTATTTTTGTAGCACTGTTGTGACAGTGTGCTGTATACAACTCCTGTAGTGCTTGAGGTTTGGAGCCCATTATCTTCTCTGCCGCTTTCACTGTCCTTTGTAGGGCGTTTTAATCTGATACTGAGCAGCTCCCATACCACACTGACAAGTTACATGTTTGGATACTTTCTATGGTACCCCTATAGAAGGTGGAGAGTATAGGGGGTGTTAAACTCACTTTCCTCAGTCTCCTCAGGAAATGCAGACCTTGATGAGCCTTCTTTACTATATGACTGATGTTTATTGACCAAGATAGATCTTCCGCAATGTGAACCCCCAGGAATTGTGTGCTCTTTACTCTTTCCATCATCTTGCCATTAATCATGAGAGGTGAATGAGCTGGTTGTGTTTTCCTGAAGTCCATTATGATCTCCTTTGTTTTGCTGACGTTAAGGTCGAGGTTGCACTTGGCACACCAGTCAATCAGTGTGCTCACTTCTCCCTATAGTATTTTTCATCTCCTTTACTGACGAGGCCTATGACTTGCAGTGTCATCCGCAAACTTGAAGATGTGTTTGGTTTTGAATCGAGCTTTACAGTCATGGGTTAGTACAGTAAACAGTAGTGGACTCAACACACAGCTTTGAGGTACTCCTGATTGATTGATATGCTTTTAAAAAGTTATTGCCCACACATACCCTTTGAGGTCTTTCAGTTAGGAAGTCCCGCATCCAATTGCATGTATGAGCATTGATACCTAGATGAACAAGTTTTTTGATTAGCTATTGTGGGATGAAAGTGTTGAATGCTGAATTGAGGTCAGTAAACAGCATTCTAACATAGCTGTCCTTCTCAAGGTGTGCCAATGAGAGATGCAGGGCAGCCAAAATGGCATCCACAGTGGAGTGATTGGCATGATATGTGAACTGGAGTGGATCTATTGCTGCTGGAAGACTTGATGTCAGGTGTTTTTTTGACTAACCTTTTGAAGCTTTTCATTATGGTGAACGTGAAGGCTACTGGTCTATCATCATTGAGGCTTGAGGGAGATGAGTTCTTCAGCAGTGGAATAATTTGTGTTTTTGAAGCATTTGGGTACCTCTCCTTGACCTAGGGAGATGTTAAATATATCTGTGAGTACAGTGCTTAGTTGTTCAGCCCAGTCCTTTAAACACCTTTCCCATGGTGTTGTCCAGTCCTGCAGCCTTCCTAGAGTTCACCTGCTTGTAGGGCCCTCTTCACCTGTATTGAGTTTAGGCTGAGCACTTTGTCTCCCATGTCTGTAGCAAGTTTCACTGCCTTGGGGCTGTTTCTCTTGTTGAACCTGCAGAAGTGTTCAACCTATCCAGGTATGCTGTGTTGTCCTTGCATTGGGTTGACAAGGGTTTGTATTCAGTTATGTCTTTTCTGCCCTGCCACATGCACCTGGGGTCTTTCATGTCATTGAAGTGGTTCTGGACTTCATTTTTATAGGCCGTTTTTGCTTCCTTTACCCCTCTCTTCAGGTTTGCCCTTGCCACTCTGAGAGCTTCCTTGTCTTTTGATTTGAATGCCACATTATGTTCTGCCAGAATCTTGTACACTTTGCTAGTGAGCCAGGATTTTTGGTTGGCTTTCATGATGATTCTGTTGATGGTCACATCATCTACACATTTAGCTATATATGCCATCACTGTTTCTGTGTATGCATCCAAGTTAATGTACAAATCAGCTGTTGCAGCGTGTTTGAATACGTTTCAGTTTGTATTGTCAAAACAATCTGAGTGCTATGATTGCTCCATTTGGCCATATCCTGATTTGCTTCACAGTGTTTTCTTCCCTGATTAGTGCAGGTTTGTATGCTGGCATTAGCATGATGGTCTGAACTGCCCAAGTGTGGGTATTGACTGCTTTATATGCCATCTTGATATTGGTGTATACCTTGTCCAAGGTGTTACTGCCCTTGTTGCAAATCCCACATGTTGGTAGTAGTTGGGTAATACTGACCTCAAATCTGCTGGGTTGAAATCCCCTGCAATAATGTGTGCAAAATCTGGGTTCTTACTCTGCAGCTCACATATTGAGTTATACAGCTTAGCCAGTGCCTCTTTAGTGTTTGCACTCAGTGGGATATACACCACTATGAACCAACATTGAACTCTCTAGGCGGATAAAAAGGTCTACATTTAGCTGCTAAGAACTGTTTTCAGAGGAATGGCTAAGGGTAGTCTCACAGTTTATGCACCAGCTGTTGTTTCGATACATACAGACTCCACCTCCTCTATATCTCCCACTGAGTGTTTGATCTTTGTCTGCAGGAAAGAGAGTGAGCCCTTCCAGCTGAACTGCACTTACTGAATTTGGGGCCACTAGAAATATTTCCAAAAGGTTTAACCAAGTGCCAGAAATGTTCAGTCCCAGCAGTCCAAGCAGTCAGGACCTTTACTTTAACATGTCATTCGGTCGACAGAGTATTAGATGTGCAGTTGAAGTTCTTTCCTATCTCTGCTACCATGTCATCTTGCCAGGTCAGAAGTGTAATATATTTGGAATGCTTATTTAACTTAACATGCCTCTCAGCCTCTCAGTGCAAAAATTCTGGACAAAGCCAAAAAATAATTGGAACCGAAATCAAAATAAAGGCCTAAAAATATGGGGCAGATTTTGAATATTACTCTTATAAAGTTTGAAAGTTGTTAGATTAACAGGCTATGGATTTATTTTCTGAAGAATATGAAGTCTGAAATTCAAATGTCAGTCATTATTTAGTGACTTCATTCTTAAGCAAGTTGCTGGAAGAACACACATTTTATGAGGAACAGACCCAACAATATGAGGCAAAAATCTGGACAGTTGAGAAGTATGCGTCTTAAACATCAGGTTAAGTAGCATTATATAATCTGATGTTTGGTCTACTGTGGCCAAGATTACCTCAGTCTAGTAATGTAGGGAATGCCTTTCACAGCTGACTGAGTACAATTAAGTAAATACTGTTATCTTGATACTCTTACCGGATGTGTCTTTAGTAAAGAAGCAGGTTGCTTTTGAAACTGCCTACACAAAAAAAGGAGACACCCCAGAACATATCCTCCCTCTGTCCTAATTCATTTTCATTATGACATTTTTTTATTTGGAATTGTATTAGCATACACAGAGTCCTAAAGCAGTGCACTGACTGTTGTATCTTACAAGGCTACCATTCATGTTTGTAATGTCACAAGTACCTACCCACGGTTGTCATAGGTTGTATTGGAAGGGAAGGGTGGTGTTTTTAACATTATTCTGTTCCAACTACCTGCAGTCTAAACTTCTGCAGGATGTAAATGAATACCTCGGTGTCCTTTTTTTTTCTAGTTCATCAGTGTGACTGGCTATCCAGGCTTATCCCGCATTTTTGGAGATGTTATATAAACCAAAGAAAAAATAAGAAATTCAGAGTTATCTAAAACTTTGTTAGCATGTTACTTTGTCATAACTGCCATGCTGTGTATGAAAGAGTTTTAAGGCCATTAGGGAATATGTTTGTTTCAGTGAACTTGACTTTAGGATGCCTTAAAAGAGCATTAAGAAGAAAAATGTCTTCAGAGCTGTGATTTGGGATTTTTATGTTCACTGTGTGAAGGAAAGGCTTTCATGTGGAGCACTCCAAGCTGTTGAGCAGACCTCAGGCACATCATTTTTTCCTTGAGGAATTTCTGTTTTGATAATGTTCCAGGGTTCTGGGTCTGGTTTTGAGAGCCTAACCATGAAGGTCCTGTCCCTAGGTGCCAGCGGATCATTCGTCTGGCTCCTCGGTTGTTTCTAGCTGAGGTTAACACTTTCAAAACACTGACCAGTTAGTTATGTGGCTGTCAGTGCATTCTAAATTTGCCTCAAGGGTTGTAGGGTTTTGGATGCACAGTTTTACCAGGAAATATTCTCTGCTAAGTTACTTATTGCTTTGATTGCATAAAGTATTATGTATTTAAGCATAGTTTTTGGCACTGATGCACTTTTTTACAAGCTACGATTATCCCTTTCATATTAACCACACAAACTATGCCAGTCATTCATCTAATCCCAGACTTCATTTAAAAAAAAAAAAAAAAAAAGAGAGAGAGAAAATTATAGTAACACACATACAAATACATAAATGTGTGTGTGTGCAATAAACAGAAGAGTGACTGGATGAGAAGAAAATGTATGATGTATTAGCCTAATATTGTATCAGGAGTGGCCTAGGGTCCTTATGGTGCATACTGTGTGCTATCAGAAGTTTCTTTGTTACTGGATGACAGTAAATCATTTGGGGGAGGGGTTTTTGTCTTTCCTTGTGCTGTAATTGTACTATGTCTTTGACTATGACAGTATTACCTTTCAAAACACAGGGCATGCTGGAAATGATTTAAATTTCTAATCCCTAGATCTGATTGCACTGTTCTAAAGGGGTATCAGCATATCTGTCGCTGTCCAGAGCTGTGCTGTCATTCATTTTGCTTTATATTTTTGCCCTGCCCCTCTTATCATTTTTGTTTTTCTGGTAGATCACTGATGATTGTAGTCAGTGATGCCAGACATTAGAGTTCCCTGCTACTTCTTGTTCAGAAATGCAAGAGCTGTTAATTTTTAAGCAAGTATATTTAATATTGTCCCTAATTTTGGGACTTTGTTCCCCAGTTATTTTTGTGAGCAAACAGGTTGAGAGGTATGGGTATCAGTCTTTTTTGTTTTATTTTGTAGTTTATGCTTTGTACCCCACCCTCCCTCCACCCCTATCAACCATCTTCTTGGATCCTGTACTCCTTGTCCTTTTGCAGGAGCAAACCAGACACTTCAATGTAGACTGGCGCTGTTGGGCAGTCACGCTAATGTAAATTCTTAGCTGAAAAGGAAGCATTACTGCATGTGACACCTAAGCATTTCTCCAAGTAGAAAACCAACCCCTTGTTATAGTCATGGATTACTCTGTTTTAGAATGAGTTTTCTCTCTCTTAGCTAGCAGGTTGCTCCCTACCAAGACTGCTGACTTTGTTTTTCTTCTGTTTGTTGTTGTTCTTTATGCTGCTGTTTCTTCCGTGTGATTAATAGAAATTTCACCAGCAGCAGACTTGGTTTTTGCACACTTATATTAGTGTCATGCCATTCAGTTTAGCGTACTCTGTTCAGATTTGCATTTTTAATTTTTTCCCCATCACAGTTGACAAGTGTCTGTTTGGATGTCTCCTTGTAGATGAATAAATGCATTATGATCAAGTATGTCTATGACCTGCTTCAATTCTAGGACCGAGTTAGATACTAAGCCTCTGCTAGGGAACATACCATCATTTGTCTTCAGCTACATTAACCAATATGCTGGGGTGTCCCTTCTGTACATGAGCCTTGACACCCAGACAGTTTTGTACATCTGAATATTTTGTTTTGAAGGGAAAAGCACTACTGTATGCACTTCTGTTAAACTCTTGCATGCACTTCCGTTAAAACCTGCATATAGACATTGATTGCCTGCTATCAGTCGTAATCAGAGGACAGCAAAAGACTCTATAAATGCTATTTGCTTGATGACGTTGCTTTTGACGAATCAGTCCTTTGAGTCCAAATGACTGAACAGGCTTGGACTCCCAAACTGTTAACTGCTCTCAGAGATTGCAACTTTAAAGTTAGTTATATTAAATTTAAGAATGTGTAAAGCACCCATTAGGGTGCTGTGAGGAACTTGCCCTCTACTATCATGTCATGCCCTTAGTATCACTTGGGCTAGTGGCTTATCACGGTAAAGTGACATGATCAGCTGTATCATAGCCCAGTAAATTTGTCAGTACAGTAGCCATTACACAACAGAAAAATAAAATTTCTGAAACTGATATGCAGTTGAAGAAAAGCTTCTGTGACAGCGAGAAACGCAATAAATGCATCATGTTAGCAACTGCATATTACAACAACCAAAAACCACAATGGAGAAGAATGTGGTAGCAAAGAATACATAGGAGATGTGAGAACTTAATCATGAGAAAACTGGAAGAGTAACTGGACTCTGAATTAATAAAACAAAACAAGAGAGAAAGTGAGAGGTAAGAAGTGCTATTAAGCAGAAGGCTAAGTGTTGAAGATTAAGAATGCTGTGATCAGCTAATTTGGAAAGTAACTGTGCTTACTGCAAGGTTTTAAATTATGAAAGTATTGGACACTTCTTATGTCATCAGAAAAGCCATTTTGTCCAAGACACTGGTGGCATAATTGTGCACCAGTATCTGAAACAACACAAGCTGTGGAAGTGGATTCTGGGTTTCTGCTTCTAATCATAATGCTGCATGTTCCCAGTTTAGTGTATCCTGTCTTCTGTTGAAGGACAAACTATAAATTTAAAATAACATCTTCTATTCCAGATGCGTTTTCCTCTCTACTAAATGATCCCTGCACTGCTGCTTTTAAGACCGCTCCAGTAGTAGTTCTGTGCTGTTCCGATTCCTTCACTTAGAATATGTTGGGCTTTAATGAAATTGTGATACTTTCCATAAGGAATTTATTGTGCCTGTTATATTACCCATCAGATTATTTGATGTGGGCCCAGTAAAGACCCAGACAGCAAGGGACTTTTAGTCCAAAATTGTGTCCTTCACACTTGGAGTATACACACATTGAATGTTTGGGGAGTCACTTATTTTTTCCCCCCATATTTTCATTCACAAATGTTTTCTCTTCCCTTCCCCTTGTAGTTATAAACCTGAATCTTCAGGGATTCTCATTTTTTTTCTGTTGTGTTGACCAGTGTACCTAACGAATGAATGCAAGCTAAACAAATATGGATAAAAAAAGTAAAATGTTAATATGGACACAGGAGTGAGGTAGAAGGGTGATTAGTAAGGAATGATCCTAATGGTGTAAGTGATATGATCCGTTTGGTGACACTGGCCTTTAGCTTGAGTAAATAAGAACATAAATTCCACATAGGAAGATTTCTTTTAAAAAGAACCGAATCCTACAGCTTAGAAGCTAGTGTGCCGAAAGCATGATTGGTGCAGTGCAGTTCAGGTCAGTTGCAGGTATGATCATTTGGGACTGGATTTTGAGAGATGAGTTCATTACTGAAATTGTGAGATTTGCAATGTAAAGCCCTGAAATGCTGGAAAAAAAAAAAAACATTAAATGTCAAACTTTACCTTTCTCTTCCAGACTTGGGAAACGCACAACAAAGTTGTAAGTGTAGTTGTCATATTGGACAGAGGAGTTGGAAACAAGTTTCTTGTGCCTGTATAAATTTGAAGAGTTTGCATGATGCGGACAATAATACAGTGGTGTTTAGTGGTGCCCTGTATAAACTCAGATACCTAGAAACCACATTTTCCCCATAAAACCACCTCCGAAGCTGTAACGGTAACTTGGTGAGTGTAGAGCAACTTGTATGCGTGTTTACCAGTCACTTGGTGAGTGCATAGCAACTAGTATGTGTGTTTACCAATAACCTGGTGAGTGTAGAGCAACTAGTTTGCCTGTTGAGTAGCATAGAGCAGCTGGTT